>NW_027331927.1:7892598-7979313 GCF_048418815.1 Hemitrygon akajei
ACCTCTGACTTTCCACACAAAATGCCTCTCATGATCTTGTACCCCTCTATCAGGTCACCTCTCATCCTCAGTCACTCCAAGGAGAAAAGGCTGAGTTCACACCACCAGTACTCATAAGGCATGTTCTCCAATCCAGGCAACATCCTTGTAAATCTCCTCTGCACCCTTACCATGGTTTCCACATCCTCCCTGAGGACGACCAGAATTGAAAACAGTACTTCAATTGGGGTCTGACCAGGGTCCTATTTAGCTGCAACATTACCTCTCGGCTCTTAAACTCAAACCCATGATTGATAACGTTCATTGCACCGGATGTCTTCTTAACACAGTGTCAACCTGCGTAGCAACTTTGTGTGTCCTATGGACTTGGAATCCAAGATCCCTCTAATCCTCATATATAAAGACCATTACCGAAGATCTGGAACCTACAAAGATCCTTGTTATAATGCCAGTTGGTATTTAAATATTGTTGATGTGTGTATGGGATGAGGTGAGAGCGCAGGCTGTGACAGGAGGGAGGAAGAGAGAGAGAGAGAGAGCAGACAGAGAGAGAACGGAGAGAGAGAGATTGCGAGAGGGAGAGGCGGTTGAGAGAGTAAGAGAGGGAGCGAAGAGTTAGAACGGGTTGGATGAGCGGTGCATTTAGAGGGTGAGAGAGAGGGGAAGACAGTGTGGGATACGGGAGCCAGCATGGAGAGTGTTTGGGAGAGCGAGGGGGTAGAGTGTGGGACAGGAGAGAGATAGACAGGGAGAGGGTTGGAAATGGGGGAGGTTACAGAGAGGCATATGAGTGAGCGAGTGAGAGAGACGAGTTTGAGTGAGGTGAGAGGGTGCTTGAGAGGGGAAGATGGAGAGGGGAAGGCAGTAGGGTTACCGAGATTGAGAGTGAGATGGCGGGTGATAGGGGTACGGACAGGGATTGTGGGATGGGAGAGAGAATGGAAGAGTAAAAGAAACAGATGGATAGAGTAGAGAGAGTGTGAGAGAAATGAAGAGAGGTATGAGAGAGTGAAGAGATGAAGAGAGACAGGAGAGAGGAGTACGACTTGTTAATAGAGGAGTAGAGAGAGTGGTGAAAGAGAAGGGAAGAGCGAGGAATGGGGTGAAAGGGACTGGGAGACTGGGTCATAGGGGTGTAACTTTGAAGGATAGAGAAGAGGAAGGGAGAGGGAGAGAGGCGGTGAAGAAATAACGATGATTGAGATGGGCGATGATAAGGAAGGGGTGAGGGAGAGGCGAAACGATGAGGAGTCAGGGAGCAAGAAGGGAAGGCTGAAGTAGAGGGCCGGATAATGAAGAGGGACTGGGAGGAGGGAGTGATGAGGGAGACAGTGTAAGTAGCCTGGAGTGAGGGGGAAAGGCGAGCAGATGGTGTGCCTGATTAGAATTGTTAGACTATCTTTTTATTCAGTCCCCACTTGCGGGATCGTTAATCGTGTATGTTCACAAGTTACCGAACAAATCCACCGTGAGATTACGTTTCTACGCTGGGAGTTTTACCGCCTGCGGTTCTGGTCTCCATATCTAGCAGTGGGGAGTGTTACCGCATACGATTCTCAGTCTCCGTATTCCACACCGGTTATTGTGCACTGCTTCCCGAAACAGTGCCAAATTATTAATCTGCCGATTCCCACTGACCTGCTCTCCATACCCTCCCATCCACGTACTTATTCAAGTTTCTTAAACAGATGCTAAGCCCTCAGGCAAAGTCAGGAATCAAAAGGTAAAGCATGTTGCGACTAATATCCTGCTCTGCGTATATTTCAAAGCAAGAAGCATTCAAGAAAGGGCAGATGAGACCAGGACATGAATCGACACGATTTACAATATTGTAGTCATCCGTGAGGCTTGGCTATAACAGGGGCGTGAGTGGCAGATATATATTCCAGGGTTTCATTGTTTTAGACGCCACGGAGCGGGAGGGGTTGAAGGAGAAGTGGTCGCGTTACCAGTCAGGGAAAATATCGTGGTAGTGCTCCGTCAGGACAGACTGAAGAATTCCTCTAGTGAGGCGTTATGGGTGAAGCTGAGTCATGAGAAAGATAGGACCAGGTTACTGAGGGTATATTACGGACCACCCAGCAGTTCGAGCAACACATTTGTACAGAGATCACAGGACTGTTCAAAGAAACATAAGCTTGTGAAAGTAGGTGATTTTAACTTTCCACACATTGACTGGGTATCCCATGCTCAAAATGCCTAGATTGGGTAGTGTTTGTTAGCCATTTCAGCCCCGGGGAACAGCCTCTGACTATCCACACGATCAATGCCTCTCATATCTGGTAGACCTCTATCAGGTCAGCTCTCATTCTCCTTCGCTCCAAGGAGAAAAGGCCGAGCTCAATCAATCAATTATCATAAGGCATGTTCTCCAATCCAGGCAACATCCTCGTAAACCTCCTCTGCATCATTTCAATGCTTTCCACATCTTCTGTAGTGATGTGACCGGAACTGAGCACAGTACTTCAGTGGGGTTCTGACCAGGGTCCTATATAACTGCAACATTACCTCTTGGCTCTTAAACTCAATCGCATGATTGATCAAGGCCAATGCACCGTATGCCTTCTTAACCACAGAGTCAACCTGCGTAATAGCTTTGAGTGCCCTGTGGGCTCGGACCCCAAAGATCCCTCTGCTCCTCATATATAGAGACCATTGCCGAGGATCTGGAACCTACAACGATCCCAATTACAAATGCCGCTTGGCATTTACATACTGTTGATATATGTTGGGGTGAGGTGGAGAACACAGGGTGTGACAGGAGGGAGGGAGAGAGAAAGAAGGAGAGAGAGCACGCGTAAAGACGGAGAACGCGTGGTGTGAGAGGGTGAGAGAGAGGGGAAGACGGTGGGATACGGGTGCAGAAGGGTGAGTGTTTTGGGAGAGCGAGGAGGAGAGGGTGGGACATAGGGAGACAGACAGAGAGCGAGAGAGATGGAGTGAGAGAGGAGTAAGAGGGAGGAGAGAGGTAGATGGAGAGGGGAAGACAGAGGGTGACAGATTGAGAGTGAGATGGCGGGTGATAGGGGTAGGGACAGGGATTGTGGGATGGGAAAGAGAATGGGAGAATAAGAGAAACAAACGGAATAGAAAGGGAGAAGGGGAGAGAGAGTATGAGAAAAATGAAGAGCGAGGCATGAGAGAGTGAGGAGATGAAGAGATGCAGGAGAGAGGAGTACGGTTTGTTTTAGGTTAGATTGGATTAGATTCACTTTGTACCCAGTACAAAGACAGTGAAATGTAGTTAACATCTAACCAGAAATGCAAAGAATAGAGTTATTTACAAAATAACTGCGAATATAGAATTAAGTGTTACAGTACACAAATATAACAGTACTGAGACAGGACAATATGGGTTCAGTATTGCTTAGCGCTGTGATGTGAGGTTCAGCAGGGTCACAGCCTCAGGGATGAAGCTTTCCCTGAGCCTGCTGGTGAAGGAGTGGAGGCTCCTTCAGATGGGAGGAGAGTCAAAAGTCCATGATTAGGGTGAGGTGCATCCTTGATAATGCTTTTCGCCCTGCCCAGGCAGCGTTTATGGTAGGTGTCCTCAATGGTGGGCAATTGGGTGCCGATAATCCGCTGGGCAGTTTTCACCACACGCTGGAGTGCTTTGCGGTCCGATACGGGACAATTGCCATACCTGTGACGAGATCTGAAGGATTATTCTAAAGTGCACTGTTCATTTAAACGAGAGAGAGAGAGAGAGAGAGAGAGAGAGAGAGAGAGAGAGAGAGAGAGAGAGAGAGAGAGAGAGAGAGAGAGAGAGAGAGAGAGAGAGAGAGAGAGAGAGAGAGAGAGAGAGAGAGAGAGAGAGAGAGAGAGAGAGAGAGAGAGAGAGAGAGAGAGAGAGAGAGAGAGCGAACAGCTTGTGTGCTGATTCAGCAGCAGGGAGACAGAAAGTCCGTGAGTTTCCTTGGGAACTGAAAGGAGGAGCTATATGATAGACAGCTCGTGTTTCGCACTACAGAGATATATGCAAGGTCAGTCGACTTTTTAATCAGACACACCACAGGAGACACACGACTCCAGGGACAAGGGGGACGCTGGTGAGCGCTCTGTTCCCACGACGAGGGTGGGGTTTTTGCTCAAAGTGTGGACAAAGGGGTGACCGGTGGAGAGCTATCGGTGTGTTTAACCCTGGTTTGGGGTTGATAACTCCACCACGGAAGACGGCATCCCCTTATTCTGGTCACAGTCGGTGACTGTAAGCTTCGGGAGTAGGAGGAGGACGTGAGGATCGGCATCGGCATTGGAAGACAAACCAACACTCTAACTCTCTCTCCAATTCTACTCAAACCAAGCTCCAGAACTGAACTGATTACTTACCATCCCACCGTGATACTGTATCACCCAATCACCTGAGCTGGGGAAGCTTATTCACTCACCTATATATGTGCATAAACTCTGCTAACCTGTTTACTTTATCTCGTTTTATATCACTTTATTCACGTAGTTACTAATAAAATACAGTTTATAACGGCAGACTCAGACTCCAGGTGTCTCCATTTCTGCTGGTTCGTTTTAACCCCGTTACGGGGTACGTAACATAGCACCCGCTGAGATGCAGTTGGTGAGTCTGCTCTCAATGGTACAGCGGTAAGGGTCCGTCAGTACCCTGGGACAGAGGTGATCTTTCTTGATGCTCAGCAGGAAAAAAGGCGCTCTTGTGCCTTCTTGATCAGGTTGGATGAGTTCAGGACCAGGTAAGATCCTCGGACATGTGGACACCAAGGAATCTGAAGCTTGATACACGCTCCACTACAGCTCCGTTGATGTAGATGGGGCCATGAGTGTGGCTCCTAGCATGCTTGAAGTCCACAATCATCTCCTTGATCTTCTGGGTGTTAAGGGCCAGGTTGTTGTCGGCACACCATGCGGCCAGGTACTGGACCTCGTCCCTGTAGGCCGTCTCGGCATCCCCTCTGATCAGGCCTGCCACCGTGGTGTCGTCTGCGAACCTGATTATGGAGTTAGAACCATGTAGAGGAACACAGTCTTAGGTGAAAAGGGAGTACAGAGGAGGGCTCAGCACACAGCCTTGAGGCACGACGGTGTTCAGTGTGAGAGTAGGGGAGGAGAGGTTGTCTAACTTAACTGATTGGGGTCAGTTAGTCAGAAAGTGCAAGGTCCAATTGCAGAGGGATGAGCTGATACCAAGTTGGCGAAGTTTGGCGATCAGCTTGGAGATGACCACAGTATTGAAAGCCGAACTAAAGTCAATGAACAGCACTCTGACGCAAGAGTTGGGGTTGTCCAGGTGGGTCAGGACAGAGTGAAGTGCCGTGGAGATGGCGTCCTCTGTTGACCTGTTGTTGATAGAGAGAGGGGTGAAAGAGAAGGAAATAGCGAGGAAAGGGGTGAAAGAAAGTGGGAGACTGGTCAAGTAGGGGTGTAACTGAGAGGGATAGGGAAGAGGGAAGGGGGAGGGAGAGAGGCGGTGAGGAAGCAAGGATGATTGAGACGGACGATGATAAGGAAGAGGTGAGGGAGAGGTGAGACGGTGAGGGGACAGTGAGCAAGAAGGGAAGGCTGGAGTAAAGGGCCCTATGAGGAAGAGGGACTGTGAGGAGGGAGTGAGGGAGACGGGATAACGAGACAGGAGTGACGGAGAAAGGCGGGGAGATGGTGTCTCTGATTAGAATTGTTAGACCAACAATTCATTCAGTCCCCAGTTGCAGGGTCGTTAATCATGTATGTTCAGAAATCATCGAACAAATCCACCGTGGGCTTACGGTTGCATGCCGGGAGTTTTACGGCGTGTGGTTCTAGTCGCCATATCCGACAGCGGGGAGTTTTACCGCACACGATTCCTAGTCTCCGTATTCCACACCGGGAGGTTATTGCTCACTGCTCCCCGTCTCAGTGGCAAGATATTAATCTGCCGATTCCCACTGACCTGCTCTCCATAGCCCTCCCATCCACGTACTTATTCAAGTTTCTTAAACAGATGCTAAGCCCTTAGGCAAAGTCAGGAATCAAAAGGTAAAGCATGTTGAGACTAATGTTCTGCTCTGCGTATATTTCAATGCAAGTAGGATTGAAGAAAAGGCAGATGAGATTAGGACATGAATCGACACGATTTACAATATTGTAGTCATCAGGGAGACTTGGCTATGACAGGGGCAGGACTGACAAATCTATATTCTGGGGTTGCGTTGTTTTGGACGTCACAGAGCGGGAGGGTTTAAAGGAGAAGTGGTCGCGTTACCAGCCAGGGAAAATATGGTGGCAGTGCTCCGTCAGGACGGACAGGAGAATTCCTCTAGTGAGGCATTATGGGTACAACTGAGTAATGAGAAAAGATAGGACCACGTTACTGGGGCTATATTACAGACCACCCAGCAGTCCGAGGCATTTCGAGGAACACATTTGTACAGAGATCACAGACTGTTCAAAGAAACATAAGTTTGTGAAAGTAGGTGAGTTTAACTTTCCACACATTGACTGGGCCTCCCATGCTCAAAATTCCTAGACTGGATAGTATTTGTTAAATGTGTTCAGAAAAGTTTCCTTCATCATTACGTGGAAGTCCCATCGAGAGAGTGTGTGAGATTTGATTTCCGATTAGTTACTGAGACACGGCTAGTGACAGAAGATTCTGTAGGCCAAATATTTACATCTAGCGATCACAATGCCATTATTTTAAATGTAAATATAGATAAGGAATGGTCTGGCCTGCGGGATGTGATCATAAATTGGAGAAATGCCGATTTTGATGGTCTCTAAGAAGGCTTTGAGAATTGTGCTTTGGGACACGCTGTTATCAGGCAATGGTGACTTGGCGAACGGGAGGCCTTCAAAAGCGACATTTTGAGAGCAGCAAGCTTGTCAAGTCAAGTCAAGTCAAGTCAAGTCAACTTTTGTTGTCATTTCGACCATAACTTCTGGTACAGTGCACAGTAAAAATGAGACAACGTTTTTCAGGACCATGGTGTTAGATGACACAGTACAAAAAACTAGACTGAACTACGTAAAAAACCAACACTGTGCTGCCTTTATGGCAGTTATTTAGTTTATAATATTTTCGCTTAGTAATTTGTTAGCATTTTTCTAGTTAAAGTTAGGATTGTTTAAATCAATTTATTTGTCTGTAATACATCGCGGCTGCGATGACGTCACATCCTGGTTCGCCGCGTCTTGTGGGAAAATACCGGTTTGAGATATACGCAAGGGTAGGGGTCACTCACATGTGCCACCATAGCGCCGGCTAGGTTTTCTCTATGCACCAAAGGCACAGTGAAAGCAACGCTGTAAGTCATTAGATAATCGATATGTTGAGTTAAAACGTTAACGCCGATTCTGTTAAAAGTAACGACGGTCGGTAAGGTTTATGTTTTCGTCAGTTAAAGAGTCGGGATAGTTTGTACTGAAGTGTATCTAAAGCAGTCAATGGAGCAGCTAAATTCTGACTGTATGCTGCACTTTAATGTAATGTAGTTATTGTAGTTTTACCTTTGCAAGTATTCACAATGTAAATGTGATATTTAGAAGGAAACAAACACTGTACCAATCTTGTATTGTTTTATCAACAGTTTTCACCATACGTTAATGTGAAGAGTGAACAGTAAATGGTTAATCTTACTGCAGCCTTGTTTGCATTGACTCTGGTTTATCTCGACGTTTACCTCGGCGTTACGTCACACCCGAGCGAGAACGTTACAGTGAAAAAGCGGCATTATCAGGTGTTTAAAGTGTAGCCATGTCAACTCGGTCCAGCATCAAGTCGTTGTCAAAGTCGTCGCCATCCTGCGACAGGGGCAGTAGGGCATCAAGTAAGGCCACCCAAGCAAGAGCTAAAGCAGAAGCCGCCAAGGTGCGAGCGCGCTTTGCCAAAGAAGAACTAGAAGTAAAGATGAAAGCGGCTGCCAGAGAAGCCGAAAACCAGAAGGAAAAGGCTGCCAGAGAAGCCGAAAAGCAGAAGGAAGCGGCTGCCAGAGAAGCCGAAAACCAGAAGGAAGCGGCTGCCAGAGAAGCCGAAAACGAGTTGGAAAGGAAAAGGGTAGAGGCACAGTTAGAGGTGCTGAAGCTAGAACGAGAAGCAGCAGCTGCTGGGGTGGAAGCAGAGTTCATAGAAGATGCTGAAGAAATGCATGATCCGGTTGACGGAAAATCTACCTCAGAAAAGATCAGATTGGAACGCACAAGCGACTATGTCCAATCTCAAATAGAACGGAAGACTCTTTCTTCCTCTCCTTACTTATTCGATAACGTCCCACTTCATGAGGAGTCTCGGAGAGGCCCGACGGCATCACGTCCATCCGAGAAAGATAATTTACCCTCACAACTCCGCGATGAATCCAGGAATGAAAGGGCTCATGACCAGTATTTCTCGACACCGAACTTACCAGATTTGAGGAGAAGAGAGGCAAAGACCGAGTCCAGACCAGCAAATTCCATAAGAGATGTACGCCCTCAGTCGCGTACCTGCGGACATGTTCCCTCAGCCCGCACGCCACTTGCAGACGAACCCGTAGCATAGTATTTCTCACGACGGGATCTCGTCACTTCAGGACTATACCAGTTCGACGATAAACCTGAAAATTACCGTGCATGGCACTCCACATTAACCAACGCTATCGACGGAGTCCAGCTCAGAGCAACCCAGGAGTTGGATCTTATGGCAAAATGGCTGGGAAAAGAATCATGTGAACAGGTGAGACGCATGCGTTCAGTGTACATCAACAAACCCGAGCTAGCATTGAAGAAAGCATGGGAGAGACTTCAGGAGGGCTATGGAGCCCCCGAAATTATTGAGGCGGCGCTATGCGAACGTTTGGGAAATTTTCCTAAGGTGTCAGCCAAGGACCACACCAAGCTAAGAGAATTCGGAGATTTACTCATGGAGATTCAAGGCGCCAAAGAAGATGGCTACTCAGCTGGTCTAGTATACCTAGACACTCCAACCGGGATTAGACAACTCGTGGACAAACTTCCATTTGGGCTGCAGGACAGGTGGTTGTCCGTTGCCTCAGATTACAAGGAAGAACACGAAGGTCGATTTCCTCCCTTCGAGTATTTCATTAGGTTTGTGTGCAGGGAGGCGAAGAAGCGAAATGATCCTAGCCTCATAGGTCCAGGAAGCAGTACAATTTACACCAAGCCAGATAAATCCACTTCGAATAATTCCAACATTACTAAACCAGTCTCAGCGCTTAAGACTGAAGCCTTTACAACTAACAACGACCCTAGCAAGAATTGTCCATTGCATGACAAACCCCACCCCCTCAAGGAATGCAGAACGTTTAGGGAAAAACCCCTTGAAGAGAGGATGGCCCTTCTCAAGGAGAAAAGAATATGTTTTAAATGCTGTTCCTCGACCTCTCACCTTGCTAGAGAGTGTACGATCGCCGTGAAGTGCCCGGAATGTAATAGCACTAATCACGACGGGGCCATGCATCCTGGCCCGTTACCGCGAACCGACAACGCTCCTTCACCCTCACAACAGGACGGCGGGGAGGGAGAAGCTCACTCCAGGACAACTGTTGTCAGCTCGAGCTGTAGAGAAGTTTGCGGTCAAGCTCAGGCAAGCCGTTCTTGTTCAAAGATCTGTCTCACTAAGGTGTACCCTAAGGGAGCCAAAGACAAGGCCATCAAAGCCTACGTAATTCTGGATGATCAGAGCAACCGCTCGCTAGTCAGTCCAGAGTTCTTTAACATGTTCAACATTGAGAGTGAGCAGTTCCCATACTACCTTAGAACTTGCTCAGGCAACCGGAAAACTTACGGAAGGAGGGCTGAAGGCTTCCAGATCGAGTTCCTGGATGGTAAAGTCCTCATCTGTCTCCCTCCACTCGTAGAGTGCGAGAAAATCTTGAATAACCGCACTGAGATCCCGACGCCAAGTGCGGTGCTACACCAACCACATCTCCACCACATCGCCAAACACATCCCAGAGCTGGATCCAAAAGCAGAAATACTCCTGCTATTAGGGAGGGATGTTCTCCGGGTACACAAGGTTAGGCAGCAGGTCAATGGACCACACGACGCCCCCGTTGTGCAACGCCTGGATCTGGGCTGGGTGGTGATAGGAGAGGTGTGCCCTGGCAATGAACACAAATCAACGGTTAACACACTCAAGACCAATGTGCTAGAGAGTAGTCGCCATTCGATTCTTCAACCCCGCACAAGTTCCATGTGCGTCCAGGAAGCACAACAAGGCTTTAACAAGCGCAAAGTAACTGACGAGACGCTGGGTCAGTCAGTCTTCGCCCAAAAGGAGCATGATAATAAACTTGCTCCATCGACTCAAGACGCCATCATCTTAAAAACAGAGGACACCAAGGTCTTCAGAGACAAAGCAAATAGTGGGGTCGCCCCACTACCTTTCAGAGAACCACGCCAGTGCTTGCCAAACAACAAAGAGCAGGCAGTCAAGCGGTTCACGTCCTTGCAAAAAACCATGAAAAGGAAACCTGAGATGCAGCAACGCATCCGATCGACCCACGAGGTACTGGGCACACTAATGGCAGAGGTCACAGCCATTATGAATGCACGACCACACCTACCCGTGTCTTCTGACCCGGAAAACCCCTTCATACTCTCGCCACCAATGCTCCTTACGCAGAAGGCAGGAGCTGCCCCTCCACCAGGGGACTTCTCTGATAAGGACCTGTACACAAAGCAATGGAGAAGGAACCTTCAAGTTGGAGATTTAGTCCTGCTCAGGGACAAGCAAATCGCCCGCAACTGCTGGCCAATGGCCAGAATCACTGCCACATTCCCTAGTAGGGATGGACGTGTCAGGAAAGTCGAGTTGAAAACTACCGACCAAGGCGATGTGAAAATTTACCAAAGGCCAGTTACAGAAGTCATTCTACTTCTACCTAATGACTGATTTAGAGACTGAAGTTTGTATTATGTTCATTGTGACCTTACGAAGGTCAAGCGGGGAGTGTGCTGCCTTTATGGCAGTTATTTAGTTTATAATATTTTCGCTTAGTAATTTGTTAGCATTTTTCTAGCTAAAGTTAGGATTGTTTAAATCAATTTATTTGTCTGTAATACATCGCGGCTGCGATGACGTCACATCAGGGTTCGCCGCGTCTTGTGGGAAAATACCGGTTTGAGATAAACGCAAGGGTGGGGGTCACTCACATGTGTCGCCACAGCGCTGGTTAAGTTTTCTCTACGCACCAAAGACACAGTGAAAGCAACGCTGTAAGTCATTAGATAATCGATATGTTGAGTTAAAATGCTAAAGCCGATTCTGTTAAAAGTAAAGACGGTCGGTAAGGTTTATGTTTTCGTTAGTTAAAGAGTCGGGATAGTTTGTATTGAAGTGTATTTAAAGCAGTCAATGGAGCAGCTAGATTCTGACTGTATGCTGCACTTTAATGTAATGTAGTTATTGTAGTTTTACCTTTGCAAGTATTCACAATGTAAATGTGATATTTAGAAGGAAACAAACACTGTACCAATCTTGTATTGTTTTATCAACAGTTTTCACCATACGTTAATGTGAAGAGTGAACAGTAAATGGTTAATCTTACTGCGGCCTTGTTTGCATTGACTTTGGTTTATCTCGACGTTTAACTCGGCGTTCCGTTACACCCGAGCGAGAACGTTACAACTACCCTCTGCCTTCTTGGGCGTCAGTCCTGAATCCACAAGCCAACTTTTCCAGGGTAACAAGTTTTCTAAAGTTCTGAAAGGTGATACCATGTTTAACAGAAGGATGACCGTCACATCCTCACAGAATTGAATCAAGCACGTGAGAGATGATCTGCCCCTCACAAAGCCACACTGATTCTTCCAAATCAGTTACTGCTTCTGGAAATTCTCGTAAATCCTGTACTACGAATGTTCTCCAATAATTTGCCCGTCACTGAAGTAGGACTCACCGCTTCCCGCAGTCGCCCAGGGAATCTCCCGACCACACAAGAAGGCGTATTTAACCTAGTATTTTTTTTTTTTCAAAAGTTCCAGTACAGCCTCTCTCTTAACCTCGATATGTTGTCGCACGTCGGCCCGTGTAACGCTCTACTCGCAAGTATCCCCTTTCACTGGTGAATACTGAATTAAAGTTTTTATTCATTCACCTGTCCTTCTTCCCCCGACCTCAGGGGCTTGTTTCATCTTCTATCCCCGACAGGTCCTATACTCATTCCAGTCATCTTTTTCTTCACATACAACTTACTAAAATAGTCTACTCGTTTATTTATTCTACCAAAATGCATTCCTATGTACCTCCGGCATTGGATTCAATCTGACATTTTTTTGCCATTCCCTAATCTGTGTGCCATCCTGTAGCCTCCCTATGATCTCAATGGGATATGACCCTCATCTGTTTTTGTCCCACCACTAAATCTGCCATAAAACCATCAACAACTTCATCGAAATCATTGACATAGAATGCAAAAAAAAGTGGTCCCAACCCCCGAGGTTACTGGAAACGAAACATGGGTTAGGACCATTTTATCATGTTCTTATAAATACCTCGAATCTTCATCCTCAATAATAGTCTATAACATTGTCCCAAACACTGGTCACCTTCACTCACATTGCTCCTAAGTAGAACATATTCTGCTTAAAAGAAAGAGATAAAATATATTGCAAAACAGTGGCCCTCTCGGCCCGGTTTCTGGAACAAGGAACAACAATAAACATTTGTTGTGGTGTGTTGGTCAGGCCAGGATATTCAACACTATGTTTACACGATTTTTAATCTATTGAATATGCATGTATTTATTTGTATATGTATTTCCGTAATTATGTATTTATGCATGTGTGTATTTATTTGATCCTTGTTTGTTTGCTTATTTATCTATTTTTCTTCTATATTATGTATTGCATTGAACCACTGCTGCTCAGGTAACAAATTTCACCACACATGCCTGTGATAATAAACCTTATTCTGATTCCGTAGTGACGAACTATGTGACGTATATAAAGCAAGGACATGATACACCTTGGCCATTGCCGTGTCCGTCGGTCACCACTGGGTGGCTCTCTCCTCTTCAGAATAATTCGCCGGTGTATTAGAGAATTCTCGCTCTAGGTCAGCTCGTCGCCAGTCTCCGTCAGTCTCTTCCGTTCTCCTCAGCTCAGGTAAGATGCTTATTGAAGGAAGGGACTGAACCACAGGGCAGTTACATTTATAGTGAAGAGGAACAGTGAAAGCAAGAGCGACGCGTGAGATCACGGCAGCTGTGTGTTGTAACCACTGCCATTCATCCCATCGAGGTGCACTGGCACCAAATACACCATCAGACTCATGTTTGATTAATTCCATTTTAATCACAATATTCCAATCTGCTCCGTTGGATCTAAACCAGACCAAGATATCAGCGGCCTATTAAACGACCTATCGTGAAAGGATATTACTCACAACACGCATAAGGAAGGGAGAAGCATATGACAGGAGAGCAGAAATAATTGCATTTTTCAGCAGCACTGAGTCGGTCTGATCAGAGGTCATATTGGAATAATCGCTTTCCAGAGAGAAGGGACATACAATACCAAACGGATGCTTAGCATCTCCGTAGTAGTCGTGAAGAGCTCTCCACTCCAACAGAGGCTCAGTGAAGTGTCAGAATCTGATCACATGCGACGCGTGGGAACTGATTCATAGTTCTGTCCAGAAGTGGAATTGTGTGCGAGCAGGTTCAGTGTGAAAAACAACAAAGGGATTGCCCGGCTCTGGACAATCTGGATTACATTCCGTGTGAAAAACAACAAAGGAATTGCCCGGCTCTGGACAATCTGGATTACATTCCGTGTGAAAAACAACAAAGGAATTGCCCGGCTCTGGACAATCTGGATTACATTCCGTGTGAAAAACAACAAAGGAATTGCCCGGCTCTGGACAATCTGGATTACATTCCGTTGACACTGGGTGGCTACGACAGCTGCACCCAGGTGGCGAAGTCGACAAGTTGAACCCCATGTCAGCGTCCTGGAAGATGGAAACACTGCACTCTCGTCCTTGGCTGGTCCGTACCGTATCACACGGTGTCACTGGACAACTGGACCGGTCTATATTTTAGTTCCTGTTATCAAGTATCAGAAGTCTTCAACCAACATGCTATTGAAGTTATAAAGTTTATCTTTAATTTACGTGGTCGAATCAAAACAAGTATTTATTGCGTGAATGAAGCGTGGAAGTCATTCCGGACAAAACAGAGCTAAATGCAGCACAGTGGGGAAATGTTAATGCTCTTTGTATCCCACGGGTTATTGAGGGACAGATCCCTATTAAACATGGTCTCCATCATCGAGTTTACAACCGTTATGAACAAGGAAGCGAGCGCCGATCAGTCTGGTCGGAGTGTGGATGAAGTAAAGGCGTTTTATCCTGTTTAGAATCCTCAAGTGCGGCATTTAGTCAAAAGCCTTCTGAAAATCTAAGTAAACAACATCCACTGGGTATCTTTTATGGAATCTGCCTTTTGATTTCCTCAAAGAATTCCAACAGATTTACCTAGCTACATTTCCCCTTTCGAAACCATGGTAAAATCCGGCCCATTTTATCCTGAGTCTCCACGTAGCAGGAATCTCATCATTAACAATGGAGCCCTACATCTTTCCAACCACTAAGGCCAGGCTATCCAGCCTATTATTTCCTGTCGTTTGCCCACCTCTCTCCTCAGAGTGGAGTGGATTGACATTGGCTACTTTCTACTTCTGCGGACTATTCCAAAATCCAATGATTTTTCAAACTTCACCACTAATGCGGTTCTCAGCCTGGTGTTTCAGAAAACGCAGGCCGTTGTCAGAACCACAGCCAACCCCCGCCCCCCGGTGCAATACTTTGCATCTAGCAGCAGATGGCGACAAACGGATCAAACGTGAATGTGACAGTCAGAACATCCTGGTCTCCTCCATCTGGTCCAGCTGATGTAGTGATTCTAAATTCACATATTTCAGCCTCTCAGCACCTTCTCCTTCGTAATAGCAACTACACTCTCTTCTCTCAATGACATCCGCAAACTGCTGTTGTCTTTCACCGTGCAGAATGATGGAAAATATTGAGTTCGTCGTTATTTCAAAGGGAAAGAGAGATGATATTAATCATTCTATTAATGACCGTGTGGATGAAGTCCAGACATTAAATAGACAGTGCTTTATTAGTGTGTGGGTTGAGGGAGGACCGAAAACCATGATACTGGGTACAGTGTTAAGGGGTGTGTGGAAGTACATTCGGGAATTATATTAGGTGAGAGATACAAGAGAAAATGGATAAAGGGAAGTTTGGATTCTGTCGGTTCGGGTATCAATTCCTGTTTGCTGTGAGGAAGTGACATGATGCAGGAAGAGATATTAATGTGTGTACGGGAGCGAAGGGAGAGTGCGAATCGACGGCGAAATTAATCATTTTTTTTCGAATGGAGGGCTGGGTGTGACAATACTCATTGGCAGTTAATGGGTGCACGGAGGGAGAGGATGTTTTGTGACGGGAGATATTAATCAGAGTGTTGGGGATATGTAGACTGGGTTTGTAACACTAGTGTAGCAATTATTGTGTAGAGCAAGAGGATGTTAGGGGACGGGAGATATTAACCGGAGTGTGGAGGAAGGTGAGAATAGGTTTGTAATAACAATGTAGTAATCATTGTGCAAAGGGAGGAGTGGTTGGTATTTGAGTAGGGATGTTAACGGTTGAATGGATGATTACATGACGCGGAATGAACTGGTGTGTGATGAGAGGGGAGACTCACTGCTGATCATCAGTAGGTCAGGCAACATCTATGGCAATGAATAAACCGTCTACGTGTTGTATCATAGCCCTTCGGCAGGGCTGGAAAAGAAAGTAGAAGTTGCCAGGATATTAAGATTTGCAGAACAGGAGAAGAGGTGAGAGGACAGAGTGGAGATATGAGGAAGAGGGAAGGAATTCGTATAAAATATCGGAAGTTAGAGGAGTCGGTGTTGATGCTATTAGATTAGATGTTACTTACACTGATTATGAGGTGTAACTTATCCAAACTAAAAGTGGTCTCATTATGGCACAAGATAAGGCCATGGACAAACACATCGCAAACGGAGTCGGCAGATGGACTGAAATATTTGTCCTCTAAGAATTTTCGCTTTTTTCTGCATAGAGCTGAGGCGCCCGATCGATTGTTAACAATTATTAATTGTTAATGATTAACAGTTTGCTTGCGGTCAGTATCTTCGTAAGCCTGGAAGTTCTTTTATCTTAACTCTCTTCACTGCATGCCATTTCTTCGCCTTTGATATTTTGTGATTTGGCATCAATCCTCATCCCAATTGGGATTTTACATCAATGACATCGAGTTTATTTTTACTCCAGGTGTTGGAAAACACGTCAGCCTTGTGTAGTATCGAATATTCAGTGTGCTGGTGCGAGTATAAATGAATGACCGTCGAGATTCATCAGCTCAGTTTTTTCAGCGAGATCGCGGACTGGTGGAAGACAGGTTGAATCTCACTCAGCATTTTTGAAACATTTAACGGTTTTACAAAGATACTTTACATGATTATTGCCGTTATTGGAGTTCCTGGTAAGAAAAAAAGCGAACGAACAGTTTTGAGTGCGCGGTCTGTGGACTCGTTTAGTTTAGTTGCCGACAGCGTTGTAAAACGGGTGTCTCAGTGAGTGCAGAGCAGACATTGTGACAAAACCTGGTGTTGGTTCAGAAGTTCACTTTCATTTTAATCCGTGGCTGTGCAATATTTACCCAATGACAACAATATGGTCTGCACTGAATTTTATATTTTGAGGTATTCAGTTCAACAGCTAGCGAATCACTGTCAGTAAGAATTTTGATCTCCTCTGGGATTGATCGAGTTCATCTGCACTCTCACACAGCACATGTACCATGCCTGTAGCTGGTAATGAACAATGTTCTCATCAGAGCTTTTGCATACTATCCATATCTGATTTGTTTGCTAAATGATGATTTAAAACGTCAGATTTCCAAAGATTGCTCGACTTCTTCCCACTTGCAAATTCTCCAGCAACTTTTGCATCATCACAATACACACAGGTGACTCCACTTTCTGTATTGTACATAAATATTCCCCCTGAACCCTCCCCCAGGGGACTGATGGTGGTGAACTCAGTGAATGCAATGCCAATGAATATGAAGGGAAGGACAGTAGTCTGTCTCATTGGAGTCTGGCACATTTGTGATCTGAAAGCTACTTGTTGCCCAGGACAAAGGTGTTTGATATCATTATGTACCCAGAGAGAATGGGCTCAAGCATGTTCTCACTGGTAGAAAATTCCAGAACAAGAGGTGGTAGCACAAAAAACACGCACAAAATGCTGGAGGAACTCAGCAGGCCTGGCAGCATCTATGGAAAAGAATATTATTGTTGAGTTCCTCCAGCATTTGCGTTTCTTGGATCTCCAACATGGGAAAAAAACAGAAAAACAGAAAACCTACAGCATAATACAGGCCCTTCGGCGTACAATGCTGTGCCGAACATTACTTACTTTAGAATTTACCTAATATTCCCCACAGCCTTCTATTTTTCTACGTGCCATGTACCACCCTATTGTATCCGCCTCTATCACAGTCACCAGCAGCCCATTCCACACACTCGCCACTCTGCGTAAAAAAACCTCACCCCTCGTGGTGATATCACGTGTCAGAAAGGGATGGAACGGAGTTCCG
The DNA here is from genome assembly GCF_048418815.1 of Hemitrygon akajei. Classification (NCBI taxonomy): domain Eukaryota; kingdom Metazoa; phylum Chordata; class Chondrichthyes; order Myliobatiformes; family Dasyatidae; genus Hemitrygon; species Hemitrygon akajei. The sequence goes on from NW_027331927.1 coordinate 7,910,184, forward strand.
AGCATGCGCAGAAATGAAGAATGTTCGAGAAGCATGGCAGTATAAAACGTGGTTTTGTTGGTGTTAAATTAAAGGTCAATTCTTCCAGAATATGGTTTGTTATGAGTAACCCACGGTACGGATAAAGCACACAACACCCCTGAGATCTCCTTCCAACCGGCTTCCAAGCACCTTTAAACTGTGCCCTCTCCACAGATTTTCTCTTTTTTTAATGACTGGAAACAAAACAAAGGTGATTTTCTCAACTGCTGCTGTAAATGATTTTGTTCCCTCTCTCCGAGTTCCTAATCCTTGCATTTAGACAGCTGGAGCTCAGCTCTGTCTGAGAGATCCATCGGTTCCCATTCCCTCATCAGCCGGAAGCTCCCCGGGGCCTGTGTACGGATCGTGGGGCTGAGAGAGAGGGAAGAGAGCAGGACTGTCCTGGGATTGCAGGTCACGGTGTCCGAAACTCAGAGAAATTTCCCTAAATCGGTGTTGCAAACTTCACGTGGCGAACACTCTCACCTTACGCCGATCCTTCCGTTTGTGCACTGCGCGCATGCGTGATATCCGGGTAAGTGAACAACGCATACGCCTGCGCATTCAATCGGTCCTTCGGCGAAAGCGAACTTTTTATCGCACGGATTTATGAGTAATCACGGTGCCATTGAAAGTTTCTGCAACCACCGGTTCCATGACAATACTTCTGTGCTTTTTTTTGTGCGGCGGCTCCCATAAACAATATATTCCATATCAGCAGGCACTTCGTGTATCTAATACCAAATTACAAACCCATTACAAATGCAGATATGAAACACAGAAGATTCTGCAGCTGTTGGAAAAACAGACTCACACACACACACGCACGCACGCACGCACACACACACACACACACACACACACACACACACACACACACACACACACACACACACACACACACACACACACACACACACACACGGCAACTAAGCAGAGGAGTACACAGTCTAGGCATGTTGAAGGCCCTCGGCCTAAACGCTGTCTATTTATTCTTCTTCACATTTGTGACCTGATCTGTTGATTTCCTCCAGTACTTTGCAGAAATTAACCACCTTTTTTCAATCAAACCGATTCAAAATGTTTCTGATCTTTCATTTGTACCCACATCCTGCTGGCGTTATTCCTCCTCGTCCTACTCATCGTAAACTGCAGGTCCCATTTGTTTCTGGAGTCCCAAAGTCCTGACTCAGGCTGACAACTCTTTGGTTTCTGACTCTGCACCATCAAAGATTCACTCGCTAGTCTGCTGTCAGGTTTTAGAGGCGCATTGCAACAGCCCAACTGTCTGAGGCACAGTCCTTTGAAATTAGTGAAAATGACCCAAAACGTTCAAAAGAGCAGGGAGGAAGGAGTTAACAACCTTAGTCCGGAGTTCTGAAAAACGTTAAAACCACAGTTCTTCAGCATGGAGAAAATCATGCAGGAAATTCATGGAGGTATATTTGATGATGAGAGGCTTTTGACGTGTGGATAGCCAAAGGATTTTTCCCAGGGCTGGAACGGCTAACACGAGGGGGCATAGATTTAAGTTGCTTGAATGATGTGATGTCAGAGCTAAGTTTTTTTAAACAAAGTGGTGTTTGTGTGGAATGCACTGCCAGCGACGGTGGTAGAAGCGGATACAATAGGGTCTTTTAAGAGACTCTTAGATAGGTACATGGAGCTTAGGAAAATAGGTGGCTATGCGGTAGGGTAATTCTAAGCAGTTTCTAGAGTAAGTTACATGGTCGGCACAACATTGTGGGCCAAAGCGTCTGTAATGTGTTGCAGATTTCTATGATTCTATGAAATTCAAGGGAAATCTCCTATCCCATGGAGAGGTGACTAGTTGCAACCTGTCATCATAGGGAGTGTGAGAGGGAAACGGCAGGGATAGATTTTGATAAACTGATATGGAACAGAAACATGGGCAGGAACCAAATGGACTGAGTAGCCTTTCTAGTGTACATGGTGAGGGTGATAGAGTCAGTAAGTACCTGAGACACGGGATAAATGATACAGAATTGATTTATCATTCACAGATCCACAATGTAAAACTTCTGTCTAGTTTAAGGCTAACATCAGCAGAACAGTCTCCTCCAATGCTCAGTGACTAGGGTTCAGTCCTGGGTGCGATGAGCAGCCGCAAGAACTGCAGAATCTGACAGTAACAGTCCCTCATGAACCTGCGGCTGCCTTCAGTCACCGTGATGGTTAAACATTTAACACGGAGCTGATTTGAACTTCCTCCCTAATGTGAAGGTGCTGGTGTTGCCACAGCTGGGATGATTGAGTAAATCTCTTTCTTGAGTTATTAATCTTTTTATTGATATAAAAGGAATATAAATACAAACAAGAGGAGAATTATCTCAAATGTACGTATCAATAACAATGCAAACAGAAAGTGAAATAAAGATGATCAAAGTCATACATAGTGTTAAGCTATTATGTGATATATAATAAAAAAAGACGACAGCTGATTCTCCTCCATTCTATACATGGAGAAAAAAAATTAAATTATGAAAAGAAGAAAATAAAACACTACTCTATACAAAATAAAAAGGAATTGGGCAGTCCATTCGGAGGATATGATCAAAAAGTAAAAAAAAAGAAAGAATTTCTGATCAAATCTAGAACTTCGAAAAAAAAATTGTAAAAGTAATAAATCAAACCAAATGAAAATACTGAATAAATGGTCGCCAGATTTGCTCAAATTTACAGGATGCATCTAATGTCCGACTTCTTATTTCCTCTAAACTTAGACAGGACATAATGGAGGAAAACCAATAAAAGACAATGGGTGGATTAGAATCCTTCCACTTCAATAAAATGGCTGTCCTATTCAATGAAGTTGAAAAGGCTATCATACGTTGAGTGGAATCAGGAATATTTCCTGGTTCCAATGGGATAATCCTAAATATTGCCGTAAGTGAATTAGGTTGTGGTTCCAGATGTAATTATCTAAAAAAGTCTACATTAGATAAATCTGGCTATCCACACGACCAATGCATCTCATCATCTTATACACCTGCATGAATTCCCTGCATGATTTTCTCCAGGGTGAATAAGACGATGGCCACACTGTGGTTTTAAAGTTCTTCAGAGCTCTGGGCTAAGGTGGTTCTTCCCTGCTCTTTTGAACGTTTTGAGTCATTTTCACTAATTTCAAAGGACTGTGCCTCAGGAAGCTGGGTTGTTGTAATGTGCCTCTAAACCCTGACAGCAGACTATCGAGTGAATCTTCGATGGACCAGAGTCAGAAACCAAAGAGTTGCCAGCCTGAATCAGGGCTTTAGGACACCAGAAAAAAATTGAGGCCTGGAGTTTATGATGAGTAGGAGGAAGAGGAATCACACCAGCAGGATGTGGCCTAAAATGAAAGATCAGAAACATTTTGAAACTGTTTGATTGAAAAAAGGTGTTTAATTTCTGCAAAGTACTGGAGGAAATCAACAGATCAGGCAGCAAATGTGGAGAGGAATAAATAGACAACGTTTAGACCGAGCCCCTTCAGCACGCCTAAACTGTGTACTCCTCTGCTTAGTTGCTGCCTGAACTGCACAGTTCCTCCAGCATTGTGTGTCTGAGTCTCTCTATTTCCAACAACTGCAGAATCTCTTCTGTTTCATACCTGCATGTGTAAGAGGATTGTACATTGGCATTAGATACACGGAATACCTGTTAGTATCGACTTTTTTGTTTCAGGGAGCTGCCACACAAAAAAAAACTGAGCTATGGACATGCAACCGGTGCTTGCAGAGACATTCAATGGCACCGTGATTACCCATAAATCCATGCGTTAAAAATTTCGCTGTCGCCGAAGCACCGATCTAATGCGCAGACGTTAGCGTTGTTAATTATACCCGAACATCACGCATGCGCGCAGTGCACAAACCGAAGGATCAGCTTCAGGTAAGAGTGTTCGCCACGTGGAGTTTTCAACACAGTTTTAGGAAAATTTCTGTGAACTTCGGACACCGTGGCCCGCAGTCCCGGGACAGTCCTGCTCTCTTCCCTCTCTCTCAGCCGCACAATCCGTACACGGTCCCCGGGGAGCTTCCGGCTGATGAGGGAATGGGAACCGATAGATCTCTCAGACAGATAGCTGAGCTTCAGCTATCTAAGTGCAAGGATTAGGAACTCGGAGAAAGGGAACAAAAGCTTTTATATCAGCTGTTGAGAAAATCACTTTTTTTCTACCTCCAATCACAAACAAGAGAAAACTTGTGGAGAGGGCACAGTTTTAAGGTGCTTGGAAGCAGGTACGAAGAAGATGTCAGGGGTTGTGTTCTTTATACGTACTGTGGGTTACTCATAACAAACCATATTCTGGAAGAATTTACCTTTTATTTAACAACAACAAAACCACGTTTTACACTGCCACGCTTCTCGATCATTCTTCATTTCTGCGCATGCTCGGAACTCCGTTCCATCCCTTTCTGACACGTGATATCACCACGAGGGGTGAGGTTTTTTTACGCAGAGTGCCGAGTGCGTGGAATGGACTGCTGGTGACTGTGATTGAGGCGGATACAATAGGGTCTTTGAAAAGGCTCCTCGATAGGTACATGACACGTAGAAAAATAGAAAGCTGTGGGGAATATCAGGTAATTTTTAACGTAAGTAATGTTCGGAACAGCATTGGGGGCCGGAGGTTGAGGCTTTCTTTTTCGATGTTGGAAATCCAAGAAACACACACAAAATGCTAGAGGAACTCCACATTGATATAATTTTCCTTAGATGCTGTCTGACCTGCAGCATTTTATGTGTGTTCCTTGTTCTAGCACTTCTTGTTTTGGAATTTTCTACTGGTGAGAAAATGCCTTGACCCATTCTCTCCGGATACATAATGATATCAAACACCTTTGCCCTGGGCAACAAATAGCTTTCAGATCACAAATGCGTCAGACTCCAGTGAGACAGACACTGCCCTTCATTTCATATTCACTGGCATTGCCATCACTGAGTTCACCACTGTCAGTCCCCTGGGGGAGGGTTCAGGGGGAATATTTATGTATAATACAGAAAGTGGAGTCACCTGTGTGTATTGTGATGATGCAAAAGTTGCTGGAGAATTTGCAAGTGGGAAGAAATCGAGTAATATTTGGAAATCTGACTTTTTAAAGCATTATTTAGTAAACAACTCAGATATGGACAGTATGCAAAAGCTCTGACGAGAACATCCTTCATTACCTGCTACAGGCATGGTACATAGGCTGTGTGAGAGCGCAGATGAACTCGATCAAACCCAGAGGAGATCAAAGTTCTTATTGACAGTGATTCGGTAGCTTTTGAAATGAATATCTCAAAATATAAAATTCAGAGCAGACCATATTGTTGTCACTGGATAAGCATTGCACAGCACAAGGTTTTTGCGCACATATTTCAAATCGGAGGGGACATTAATGGGAATGAGGGGAGACTTCAGTGTCCCTGATGCCCTCACCTACTAGATGTGCATCCAGCTGCAGCTTGTAACCCTGCACTTTAAGGAGCTGGAACTTGAAATGGACGAATTCTGGATCATCCGGCAGTTGGATGGGGTGATGGGTATCACATGAAGAGATGTGAATTACACTCAAGTTGCAGCACACAGGAAACTGGGTGAGTGTCTGGAAGAGGAATGAGGCTAAATAGTCATTGTTGAGTAATCTTCTGGCCATCCCCCACAAGAATAGGTGGACCAGTTTAGAAGGTGTTGTGTAGGGATTACCTGATGGAGCAAAGTCAAAAGGGGAGATAGGGGATTTGTTAGTGGAACAGAACTAGAAGGTGACTACTATCCGAGTGGTAATGCTCCCCTGTGGGGTGGGTGGTTAAACTAAAGTTGCAGGGAGGATTGGAGCCAGAATGACAGAACAGATAGTGGAGAGGTTGAATTGAATTGACATTATTACATACATCATTCGTATACTTAAAGAGTAGAAATCTTTACGTTACGTCTCCATCTAAGTGCAATTTATAGTAATTAATAATAATTAATATGTACAACAGGGCATTCAAGATAACAGAAATACAATTGTATCAGCATGAATGAATCAGTCTGATGGCCTGGTGGAAGAGGCTGTCCCGGATCCTGGCGGTCCTGACTTTTATGCTGCGGTACCATTTCCCGGATGGTAACGGCTGCAACAGTCTGTGGTTGGGGTGACTGAGCTCCCCAATGATCCAATGGGTCTGTTTTACACAATAATATAAATACCCTGGATAGTGGGAAGTTCACATATACAGATGGGCTGGGCTGTATGCACCACTCTCTGCAGAGTCCTGCAACTGGGGAAGTACAATTCCCATACCAGGCAGTGATGCAGACTCTCAGAATGTTCTCAAGTTGCCCCTGTTGAAAGTTTTTGGGATTTGGGGAACCATTCCAAACTTCTTCAACAGTCTGAGGTGAAAGAGGCGCTGTTGTGCCTTTTTCACCACACAGCCGGTATGTACAGACCTGGTGAGATCCTCGGTAATGTGTATGCTGAGGAACTTAAAGCTGTTCACCCTCTCAACAGCACATCCATTGATGTCAGGAGGGTTTATCCTGTATCCATTAGAGGAACAAATTTGTAGGGAGATCGCAGACTATTACAAGAAACAAAGGCTGAGATTGTAAGCAATTTTAACTTTCCATATATTGACTGGGACTCTCATACTGTAAAAGGATGAGATAGGGTAGAGTTTGTCAAATGTGCCCTTAATCAGGACGTAGAATTCCTGATGTAGAAGTGTGCAATAAGCTGTTAGGAAATGATCCAGGGCTAGTGACAGAAATTAGTATATGGGAACACTTTGTATCTAGTGATCATAATGCTATTAGATTCCAAGTAAATATGGAAAAAGAGGGGTCCGGAACACGGGGTGACATTCTAAGTTGGAGAGAGGTCAATTTTGATGGTATCAGAAAGGATTTGACAAGTGTGGTTTCGGACAGAATGTTTTTTGGCAAAGGAGTACTTAGTCAGTGGGACGCCTTCAGAAGTGAAATTTTAAGGGTGTAGAGTTTGTATGTGTCTGTCAAAATAAAAGTTGAGATGCAAATGGTGCAGGGAACCTTGGTTTTCAAGAGAAATCGAGGCCCCATATATTTTGTTCCTCTAAATGCCTCAGGCTGTTGGGTGCAACCAAGATGCATTAATGGCTACAATATCATCATTCCATGCCCTGAGCATATCTGACCTTTTTTTTAAGTTGTCATCTGTTGGCTTCTAAAAGTTTGCCAATAGTTTTTACTCTTTTGTTTGCCCTCTCTTTGGCTTTTATGTTGGGTTTGGCTTGTCATTTCACCACAGTTGTGTCCTCCTGCCTTTCCAATGCTTGCTCTACTTGGGGATGTATCGATCACTCAGCTCCCAAATTGCTCCAGAAACTCCAGCCATTGCTGCTCCATTGTCACTGCTGCCAGTTTCCCTTCCAATCAAGTCTGGCCAGCTTCTCTGTCATTGAAACATGGAGAAGTTCAGTACAGAAACCTGCCATTTGGCCCATCTTCTCAATGCTGGAAAAACATTCAAGCTGTGGAATGCAATGACCTGCACCGGGACCATAGCCCTCCATACACCTACCATCCAGATACCCATCCAAACTTCTCTTAAATTGTGAAATCGAGCTACCATACACCACTTGTGCTGGCATCTCATTCCACACTCTCAAGGCCAATAATTTGTTCCCCATAAATTTTCACGTCCCCACTTACCCATCACCTCTGGTTGTTGTCACACTTAAAATCAGTTGAAGAAGCCTGCTTGCATTTACCCAATCTATACCCTTGTATTTTGTCTACACAGAAACATGGAAAACCTACAGCACAACACAGACCTTTTGGCTCAAACATATCCTTACCTTGGATCTACCTAGGCTTACCCCTAGCCCTCTAACATTCTAACTCCATGTATCCATCCAGGAGTCTCTTAAAGACCCTTTCATTTCCGCCTCCACCACAGCCGCTGGCAGCCCATTCCATGCACTCACCACTCTCTGTGTGAGAGAGAAAAAACTACTATACTTCAAACAAATCCTCAAAGCAATGTATTATTTCCTTGTTTATGTTTAGAGCCTTTTTTAGATGTATCAGATGATGAGGGGCATTGATCATGTGGATAGCCAGAGATTTTTTCCCAGGGCAGAATTGGCCAATATGGTGGGGCATACAGTCTTTTAAGGTGCTTGGAAATTGATACCAAGGGGATGTCAGGGGTAAGTTTATTACACAGAGAGTGCTGGATGTGCGTAATGCACTGCCAGCAGCCGTGTTCGAGGCAGATACAATAGGGTCTTTTAACAGCCTCTTAGATAGGTACACAGAAAAATAGAGGGCTGTGTGCTGGGGAAATTCCAGGCAGCTTCTAGAGTAGGTTACATGGTCGGCACAGGACTGTGGGCCAAAGAGCCTGTAATGTGCTGTAGGTATCACTGTTGTATGTTTAGGAGCAAAACAAATTTGGTTAACTTCCAATCATCTGGTACCACCCCCATCACAAAGGATGACTTAATGATCTCTGCCAGGGACCCGACAATTTCTGCACTTGCCTCCGACAGGGTCTAAGGGAGCACCTTCTCATGCCCTGGAGATTTATCCACCCTAATCTGCCTCAGGATAGGAAACACCTCCTCTACTTTAGTGTGTACAGGGTTCACGATGTTAATGCTGTTTTCCCACACTTCCATAGACTTTGTATCCTGTTTGCTGAGTAAACAGAGATTAGAGAAAATGAGGATCTCCCTATCTGCTTTGTTTCCACACGTGGATTGCCATTCCGGTCTTCCAGAGGACCAACTTTCTCCCTTGCAATACTTTTGCTCTTAATCTATCTCTAGAAGCCCTGAGGATTATCCTTCACCTTTTTTTGTGAGGGCAACCTCATGCCTTCTTTTAGCCATCCTGATTTATTTCTAATGCGTTCTCTTGCATTTCTTATACTCCACTAGAATCTGCCTGCCTATCCCTGTTATGCAACTCCATTTTGTGCTTCACCAGGGTCCCAATATCTCTTGAATTCCAAGGTTCCCTACAGTTTAACATATCCTCTTTGCTGTCAATCAACACTGCTGCACCTCAGGGGTGTGTGCTTAGCCCACTGCTGTACTTTCTGTATACAAATGACTGTGTGGCTAGGCATAGCTCAAACACCATCTACAAATTTGCTAATGATACAACCATTGTTGGTAGAATCTCAGATGGTGACGAGGGAGCGTACAGGAGTGAGATATGCTAGCTAGTGGAAGGGTACCACAGCCACAACCTGACACTCAATGTCAGTAAGACGAAAGAGCAGATTGTGGACTTCAGGAAGAGTAAGATGAGTACCAATCCTCATAGAGGGATCAGAAGTAGAGACAGTGAGCAACTTTAAATTCCTGGGTGTCATTATCTCTGAGGATCTAATCTGGTCCCAGCACATTGATGTAGCCAGAAAGAAGGCATGACAGTGGCTATACTTTATTAGGACTTTGAAGTGGTTTGGCATGTCAACAAATACGCTCAAAAACTTCTATCGTTTTACTGTGGAGAGCATTCTGACAAACTGGATCACTGTCTGTTGTGGAGGGGCTTCTGCACAGGACCGTAAGAAGCTGCAGAAGGTTGTAAATCTAGTCAGCTCCATCTTGGGTACTAGCCTACAAAGTATCCAGGACATCTTTAGGAAGCAGTCTCTCAGAAAGGCAGCGTTTATTATTAATGTCCACCAGCACCCAGGGCATGCCCTTTTCTCACTGTTACCATCAGGCCTGAAGGCACACACTCAGCGATTCAACAACAGCTTCTTCCCATCTGCCATCTGATTCCTAAATGGACTTTGAAGCTTTGGACACTATCTCACTTTTACTGTTTTTGCACATTTTTAATTATCTATCCATTATACATAATTTATTTAATTGTTTATTTCTAATGTTTTAATGTATTTATTTTATTGATATTTTATTATTATTATTATCTATGCTAGGTTCTGTACTGCATTGAACTGCTGCTGCTAAGTTAACAAATTTCACGACACATGCCGGTGATAATAAACCTGATTCTGATTCCGAGTTTCTATCTTTACCTTTTATTCTGACAAGCACATACCCACTTTGTACTTTCAAAATTTCACTTTGAAGGCCTCCCATTTACCAAGCACACCTTTGCCATAAAGGAGCCTGTCCCAGTCCACAGTTGCCAGATCCTAGTATCTTAATTCCAGGTGTTGATCCATGCCCTGAACACATCCGCCTTTCCTACGCTGCTCCTTGTATTGAAATATACAGGGCTCAGCATATTCACTGCACCATGCTCAACTTTTTCATTCCTGACTTTGTCTGAGGCCTGAACAACATCTGTCTCCACAACCTCTCCACTACCATTCAGGCTCCCATTCCCCCTGCAACTTTAGTTTAACCCCCCTTACCCCCACCTCCCAGCATGCAGCTCTATCACCCCTTTGGCTTTCCTCTCCCAGATCAATAAAAAGGAGGTGCATACCAGGTACAGGCAGAGAGGAACAAATGGGGTACTTATGAAATACAGAAAATTCAAGTGAACACTTATGAAAGAAATAAAAGAAGGCATGAGGTTGCCCCAGCAGACAAGGTGAAGGAGAATCCTCAGGGATTCTGCTGATATGTTAAGAGCAAAAAGGTTGCAAGGGAAAAAAATAATTCTCTGGAAGATCAGAATGGTAATCCATATGAGGAAACAAAATAGATGGGGAGATTTTTTTTTGCATCCGTATTTACTCAAGAGATGAACACAGAGTCTATAGAAGTGAGGCAAAGCAGCAACAACTTCATGGACCCTGTACAGATTACAGATGTGGAGTTGTTTACTGTCATAAGGCAAATTAGTGTGGATAAATCCCCAGGGCCTGACAAGTTCTTCCCTGGGGCCCTGCGGAAGACAAGTGCAGAAATTGTCAGGGCACAAACACAGATATTTAAATAATCCTTAGTGACAAGTGAGGTACTGGAGGATTGGAGGACAGCCAATGTTGTTCTACTGTCCAAGAAAGGCTCTAAAAATAAATAAGAAATTGTACGTTGGTGAGCTTGACATCAGTAGGGGCAAAGTTATTGCAAGTTATGTGCAGGAACCGGATATATAAGTATTTGGATCGATGTGGACTGATTAAGAATAGACAGCATGGCTTTGTGCATGATAGGTCATGTCTAACCAATCTTATAGAGTCTCTCGAGGAAGTTATCAGGAAAGTGGATGAAGGCAAGGCAGTGGATGTTGTCTACATGGACGTTAGCAAGGCACTTGACAAAGTCTCATATGGGAGGTTGGTCAAGAAGGTTCAGTCACTCAGCATTCAAGATGAGACAGTAAATTGGATGAGACACTGTCTTTGGGAGAAGCCAGAGTGTGGTAGCAGATGGTTCCCTCTCTAACTGTAAGCCTGTGATTAGTTGTGTGCCATAGGGATCAGTGCTTGTTTTGTTGTTGTTTGTCATCTATATTAGTAATCTGGATGTTGGTGTGCTTAACTGGATCAGCAAATTTGTGGGTGACACCAAGATTGGTGGTCTAGTGGACAGCAAGGAAAACTATCATGGCTTGCAGTGTGACCTGGACTCGCTGGAAAAATGTTTTGAGAAATGAAAGGTAGAAGTTAAAGCAGAAACATGCGAGGTGTGGCAGTTTGGTAGGACCTACCAGGGTGGATCTTACACAGTGACTGTTTGGGCACTGAGGAGTGTTGTAGAGGAAAGGATTCTGGGAATACAGGTCTATAATTCACTGAAATTGGTGTCACAGTTCAATGTGGATGGAAAGAAAGTTTTTGGTACATTGGCCTTCATGAACCAAAGTACTGAGTACAGGAGATGAATGTTATGTTGACATTGTACAAGACATTGGTGAGGCCTAATTTGGAGTATTGAGTGCAGTTTTGGTCACCAACCTACAGGAAAGATGTAAAGACTTTGAAGGAGTTCAGAGAAAATTCACAAGGATGTTGCCAGGTCTGGAGGACTTGGGTTGTAAGGAGAGATTGAACAGGTCAGGACTTTATTCCATAAGACCATAAGACAAAGGAGCAGAAGTCGGTCACTCGGCCCATCGAGTATGCTCTGCCATTTTATCTTGAGCTGATCCAGTCAATCTCCCCTTTAGTCCCATTCTCCCGCCTTCTCACCATAACCTTCGATGTCCTGGCTACTCAGATGCCTATCAATATCTCCCTTAGATACACCCAATGACTTGGCCTCCACTGCGGCCCGTGGCAATAAATTCCACATATTCACCACCTTCTGGCTAAAAAAATTTCTTGCATCTCTGTTCTGAATGGGCACCCTTCAATCTTTAAGTCATGCCCTCTTGTACTGGACTCTCCCACCATGGGAAACAACTTTGCCGCATCCACTCTGTCCATGCCTTTCAACATTCGAAATGTTTTTATCAGGTCTTCCCTCATTCTACTAAACTCTAAGGAGTACAGTCCAAGAATGGTCAAACATTCCTTATACGTTAACCCTCTCGTTCCTGGAATCATTCTAGTGAATCTTCTCTGAACCCTTTCCAAAGACAGAACATCCTTTCCTAAATAAGGAGTCCAAAACTGCACACAGTATTCCAAGTGAGGTCTTATCAGTGCCTGATAGAGCCTCAACATTACATCCCTGTTCCTATACTCTATTCCTCTAGAAATGAATGCCAACATTGCATTTGCCTTCTTCACCACCAACTCAACCTGGAGGTTAACCTTAAGGGTATCCTGCACGAGGACTCCTAAGTCCCATTGCATCTCAGAACTTTGAATTCTCTCCCTATTTAAATAATAGTCTGCCCGTTTATTTCTTCTACCAAACTGCATGACGATACACTTTCCGACATTGTAATTAATTTGCCACTTCTTTGTCCATTCCCCCAATCTATCCATCTCTCTGCAGACTCTCTGTTTCCTCAGCACTATCAGACCCTCCACCTATCTTTGTATTGTCAGCATACTTAGCCACAAAGCCATCTATTCTATAATCCAAATCGTTGATATACAACGTAAAAAGAAGCGGCCCGAACATAGAATCCTGTGGAACACCACTGGTAACCGGCAGCCAACCAGAATGGGATCCCATTACTCCCACTCTCTGTTTCCCACCAATCAACCAACGCTTTATCCACATATGTAACTTTCCCATAATTCCATGGGCTCTTACCTTGTTTAGCAGCCTCATGTGTGGCACCTTGTCAAATGGTTCCTCAGTTAAGACTGATGCAAAATACTCGTTCAGTTCCTCCGCCATCTCCTTATCTCCCATTACAATTTCTCCAGCATCATTTTCTATCAGTCCTATATCTACTGTCACCTGTCTTTTACTCTTTATATACTTGAAAAAGCTTTTAGTGTCCTCTTTGATATTATTTGCTAGCTTCCTTTCATAATTCATGTTTTCCCTCTTAATGACCTTCTTAGTTTCCTTTTGTAAGCTTTTAAAAACTTCCCAATCCTCTGTCTTCCGACTAATTTTGCTTCCTTGTATGCCCTCTTCTTCGCTTTTACTTTGGCTTTGACTTCTCTTGTCAGCAATGGTTGCATCCTTTTTCCATTCGAAAATTTCCTGAGGGTTCTTTCACTTCCATCTCTCTAATTACTTCCGGTTCATTGCACAATACCCAATCCAGTACAGCCGATCCCCTAGTGGGCTCAACAACAACCTGTAACTATGAAAATGGACAAGGGAGAGCCAATCATGTTGTGGTCACTGCTTCCTAAGGGTTCCTTCACTTCCATCTCTCTAATTACTTCCGGTTCATTGCACAATACCCAATCCAGTACAGCCGATCCCCTAGTGGGCTCAACAACAACCTGTAACTATGAAAATGGACAAGGGAGAGCCAATCATGTTGTGGTCACTGCTTCCTAAGGGTTCCTTCACTTCCATCTCTCTAATTACTTCCGGTTCATTGCACAGTACCCAATCCAGTACAGCCGATCCCCTAGTGGGCTCAACAACAACCTGTTCTAAAAAGCCATCTCGGAGACATTCTACAAATTCTCTCTCTTGATATCCAGTGCCGACCTGATTTTCCCAATCCACTCGCATGTTAAAATTCCCCACAATTGGAATTCCTTGGAATGTAGAAGATTGAGGGGAGACTTGATGGAAGTATACCAAAATTATGAAGGTTAAAGAAGGGGTAAATGCAAGCTGGGTTTTACCACTGAGATGGGGTGGCACTACAACCAGAGGCCATGGGTTAAGGGGGAAAGGTGAGGGGAACATGAGGGGAAACGTCTTCACACTGACGGTCATTCGGGTATGGAATGAGCAGCCAGTACAAGTGGTGCAGGCAAGCTCAATTTCAACATTTAAGAGGTTCATATCGGTACCTGGATGGTAGGAATATGGGAGTGGGCAGTTTAAATAGTTCAGCACAAACTAGATGGCCCAAAGGGCTGGATTCTGTGTTGTACTTTTCTATGACTGACAAGAACCTGAAATAATATGATTATTCATTTAATTCCTTTTAACAGCTGTGTGGACCAACCATTCATCTGGGCAGGAAATGTTTACATGGCTTCAAAACTGTGGCACTTTATATTGACAGTAGATAAAAGAAAATCCCAGCTACACATCAACAAAGGGTATTTGCATGAGAGAGGTCAGTTACTGTGGGGCCAGGCACATTTGCAGCTCATTGGGAACAGGGAATAATACTAATGGAGAGAGTCAAACTGAGCCAGGTCACAGATTGGAGATGGCAGAAATGCCCCATTCTTATTCCAGATACCAGCACTGTGCCCAGTTGGAAGATGATTTCTCTCTCCAACTTGGGTTGAACCTCACTGTGACAGTGTGATGTCAGATCACACCTTGACAACTCAATTGATCTCATCTGAAATGTTGTCCTTCACTTTATGATGTACTATAAATCTTTTTTCAGGTTAAAAACGATAAGGAAATTATCTACGGGTTTGTCTGACACAACACGCCATTTTGTTGTCTATGTCCAGATATTTAAGAAGTGGAACAAGGGATTCACTCGATCATCATTCCTACTCAGACTGTGGGGAGGAATTCACTCGATCATCTGACCGACTGGCATGCTGTCAATTTACACGGGGGAATCCATTTATCTGCTCAGACAGTGGGAATGGATTCAGTCGGTCATCTCAACTGAAGGTACATCAGCAGGTTCACCATGGGCAAGGCCATTCATCTGTTCTGTGGGTGAGAATGGATTGAGACAGTCTTCCTGCCTGTTGCATACACCAGTCAGTGCACATTGAATTTGTGTGGAAGGATTCACTCAGTCAACTGACCTAATGGCTCAACAGCGAGTTCACACCGGGGAGAGGCCATTCACCTGCTCAGACTGTGGGAAGGGATTCACGTTGTCAGCTCATCTGCAAGCACACCAGTCAGTTCACACTGGGGAGAGGCCATTCGCCTGCTCGGACTGTGGGAAGGCATTCGCACGATTCGCTACCCTACAAGCACACCGGTCAGTTCACACTGGTGAGAGGCCGTTCACCTGTTCAGACTGTGGGAAGGGATTTGCGTTGTCATCTCACCTACTGAGACACCAGTCAGTTCACACTGGTGAGAGGCCGTTCACCTGCTCGGACTGTGGGAAGGGATTCACTTCATCATCTCAACTTAAGGTACATCAGCGAGTTCACACTGGGGAGAGACCGTTCACTTGCTCAGACTGTGGGAAGGGATTCACTCAGTCATCCTACCTACAAGCACACCAGTCAGTTCACACTGGGGAGAGGCCATTCGCCTGCTTGGACTGTGGGAAAGGATTCACTTCATCATCTCAATTTAAGGTACATCAGCGAGTTCACACTGGGGAGAAGCCGTTCATCTGCTCAGACTGTGGGAAAGGATTCACTTCATCATCTAACCTTAAAGTGCATCAGCGAGTTCACACTGGGGAGAGGCCATTCACCTGCTTAGACTGTGGGAAGGGATTCACTCAGTCATCCAACCTACAAGCACATCAGCGAGCTCACACTGGGGAGAAGCCATTCATCTGTTCAGACTGTGGGAAAGGATTCACTTCATTATTTAACCTTAAGGTGCATCAGCGAGTTCACACTGGGGAGAGGCCATTCACATGCTCAGACTGTGGGAAAGAATTCACTACATCATTCCAACTTAAGTTACATCAGCGAGTTCACACTGGGGAGAGGCCGTTCATCTGCTCAGAATGTGGGAAAGGATTCACTTCGTCATCTAATCTTAAGCTACATGAGCGAGGTCACAGTGGGGAGAGGCCATTCACCTGCTCAGACTGTGGGAAGGCGTTCAGGTCGTCATCTCACCTACTGAAACACCAATTAGTACACACTGGTGAGAGGCCGTTCACCTGCTCGGACTGTGGGAAAAGATTCACTCAGTCATCCCACCTGCAAGCACATCAACGAGTTCACACTGGGGAGAGGTCGTTCACCTGCACAGAGTGTGGGAAAGGATTCACTCAGTCATCCCACCTACAAGCACACCAACGTGTTCACACTGGAGAGAGGCCATTCACCTGCTCAGAATGTGGGAAGGCATTCACTTTTCCATCTCAAGTGAAGGTACATCAGCGAGTTCACACTGGGGAGAGGCCATTCACCTGCTCAGACTGTGGGAAGGGATTCACTCAGTCATCCCACCTGCGAGCACACCAGTCAGTTCACACCGGGGAGACTCTGGTCACTTGCTCGGACTTTGGGAAGAGATTCACTCAGCCAAATCAACCAAATGTGCATCATTGAGTTCACACTGGAGAGACCGTTCACTGGATGTCTGTCCATCACCGTTGCTGAATGCAATTTCGAGAGTGACTGTCGGTGCTGAACTCTGCAATTATTGCTGCTGCTCACCACACCCAGTTCTGCACCCTGGTCACTGGGCATGGGAGGAGTTTCTTCTGCTGCATATTCACCTTTAATGAGATGTGTTTAATACTCTGGACCTGAGACAAATAAATCAGTTCTAGTTTAAACTCTGTCTCTGGTACTTAGTGAATTTATAACACACGTAGTGCACAGTAGAGAGTCAACTCAGGCTGCCTAGACCTTGCCGAGATTCAATTCCACGACAGTCCTTTTAAATCATCCCCTGTTATTCACCTCTCACTCTCCCTGTGGTGATGGGTTCCAAACAGTCACCACTCTGTGGGTGAAGAGGTTTCCCTTGAATTTCCTGCAGACTGAAGAAGTTGAGCTGACTGCAGTTCTGTCTGAGATGTTCTTCGCCCCTCAAATCTCTGGGCTGAGGAAGAATGACATTGGTAGTTAACCTCCTTAATCACGACTCATTTCCATTTTATGGGTCATTTTTCCTGCTTACAAAGGGTTGTTGAAAACACCAGTGTCCTTTAAAGACTGGAAGTAGAATTGGAAACCATCAGTTGGATGTTCAAAGAATCATGATCAGAAACCAGAGGCAGGTCTGCACAGGGTAGAGTGTGGGGCTCTGGAAGATGGTTGGGGTAAGAACGTATCATGAGAAGGGAATCAGCAGCAGGGAGTGGAACTGAATAACAGAGTAGGAACATTTCGAAGCTGATTGACAGAAAATAATTTGGTTGTCTGACTGATGACAGAAACAATACCTGTTGTGAGGTGCTCCATTGGTTGACGAAGATGTGGGTGTTGGGAATGGTTATATCTATTGAGGGAGTTATTCCTGCTTGTTCATCCTGTAATATAATTTCTGGATGGTTATTATATAACCATATAACAATTACAGCACGGAAACAGGCCATCTCGGCCCTTCTAGTCTGTGCTGAAAGCTTACTCTCACCTAATCCCACTGACCTGCACTCAGCCCATAACCCTCCATTCCATTACCGTCCATATACCTATCCATTTTTTTAAAATATCGAACCTGCTTCTACCACTTCTACTGGAAGCTCCTCCACACAGCTACCGCTCTCTGAGTAATGAAGTTCCCACTTATGTTACCCCTAAACTTTTGCCCCCTAACTCTCAAATCATGTCCTCTTGTTTGAATCTCCCCTACTCTCAATGGAAAAAGTCTATCCGCATCAACTCCATCTATCTCCATCATAATTTTAAATACCTC
The DNA here is from genome assembly GCF_048418815.1 of Hemitrygon akajei. Lineage (NCBI taxonomy): Eukaryota > Metazoa > Chordata > Chondrichthyes > Myliobatiformes > Dasyatidae > Hemitrygon > Hemitrygon akajei. Next base: position 7,928,178 of record NW_027331927.1, read on the forward strand.
TATCAAGTCTCCACTCAAACTTCTATGCTCCAAAGAATAAAGACCTAACTTGTTCAACCTTTCTCTGTAACTTAGGTGCTGAAACCCAGGTAACATTCTAGTAAATCTTCTCTGTACTCTCTCTATTATATTGACATCTTTCCTATAAATCGGTGAACAGAACTGTACACAGTACTCTAAATTCGGCCTGAACAATGCCTTGTATAATTTTAACATTACATCCCAACTCCTATACTCAATGCTCTGATTTATAAAGGCCAGCATACCAAAAGCTTTCTTCACATCCCTATCCACATGAGATTCCACCTTCAGGGAACTATTCACCATCATTCTATTATCTACGCCCCATAGATCACTCTGTTCTACTGCATTCTTCAATGCCCTACAATTTACCATGTATGTCCTATTTTGATTAGACCTACCAAAATGTAGCACCTCACATTTATCAGCATTAACCTCCATCTGCCATCTTTCTGTCCACTCTTCTAACTGGCTTAAATCTCTCCGCAAGCTTTGAAAACCTGCTTCATTATCCACAACGCCACCTATCTTAGTATTATAGATAGATAGATAGATAGATAGATAGATACTTTATTCATCCCCATGGGGAAATTCAACATTTTTTCCAATGTCCCATACACTTGTTGTAGCAAAACTAATTACATACAATACTTAACTCAGTAAAAATATGATATGCATCTAAATCACTATCTCAAAAAGCATTAATAATAGCTTTTAAAAGTTCTTAAGTCCTGGCGGTTGAATTGTAAAGCCTAATGGCATTGGGGAGTATTGACCTCTTCATCCTGTCTGAGGAGCATTGCATCGATAGTAACCTGTCGCTGAAACTGCTTCTCTGTCTCTGGATGGTGCTATGTAGAGGATGTTCAGAGTTTTCCATAATTGACCGTAGCCTACTCAGCGCCCTTCGCTCAGCTACCGATGTTAAACTCTCCAGTACTTTGCCCACGACAGAGCCCGCCTTCCTTACCAGCTTATTAAGACGTGAGGCGTCCCTCTTCTTAATGCTTCCTCCCCAGCACGCCACCACAAAGAAGAGGGCGCTCTCCACAACTGACCTATAGAACATCTTCAGCATCTCACTACAGACATTGAAAGTATCTGCATACTTTCTAATCCAATTTACCACCCCATCATCCAGATCATTAATGTATATGACAAACAACATTAGACCCAGTACAGATCCCTGAGGCACACCACTAGTCACCAGCCTCTAACCTGACAAACAGTTATCCACCACTACTCTCTGGCATCTCCCATCTAGCCACTGTTGAGTCCATTTTACTACTTCAAAAGTAATACCTAACGATTGAACCTTCCTAACTAACCTTCTGTGTGGAATCTTGTCAAAGGCCTTACTGAAGTCCATATAGACAACATCTACTGCTTTACCCTTGTCAACTTTCCTAGTAACCACTTCAAAAAGTTCAATATGTTTTATCAAACATGACCTTCCACACACAAATCCATGTTGACTGTTCCTAAACAGACCCTGTCTAATCAGATAATTATATATACCATATCTAAGAATATTTTCCATTAATTTACCCACCACTGATGTCAAACTTACAGGCCCATCATTGCTAGGTTTACTCTGAGAACTCTTTTTAAACAATGGAACAACATGAGCAATACGCCAATCCTCCGGCACCATCCCCCTTTCAAGTGACATTAGAAATATTTTTGTCAGAGTCCCTGTTATTTCTACACTAACTTCCCTCAAGGATCTATGAAATATCCTGTCAGGACCAGAGACTTGTCCACCTTTATATTCTTTAAAAGCGTTAGTACTTTAGTATAAGGAGAAGGTGGGAGTGGAGGATGCTATCACGTATTTGCTGCACAAATCACTCTCTCACCTAGATGGGGTCAGTTGTGCTTTGAGGATTACATTCCTTGACTTCTCTAGTGCCTTTAACACCATCCAGCCCAAGATCTTAAGGCACAAACTAACGGAGATGGGAGTAGACTCTCACATGGTGGATTGGATAGTGGACTACTTGACAGATAGACCTCAGTATGTGCGGTTGGGAGACTGTAGGTCTGACACGGTGGTCAGCAGCACAGGAGCGCCGCAGGGAACCGTACTCTCTCCGGTCCTGTTCACACTGTACACATCAGACTTCCAATATAACTCGGAGTCCTGCCATGTGCAGAAGTTCGCTGATGACACGGCCATAGTGGGGTGTGTCAGGAATGGACAGGAGGAGGAGTATAGGAAACTGATACAGGACTTTGTGATATGGTGCAACTCAAACTACCTGCGTCTCAATATCACCAAGACCAAGGAGATGGTGGTGGACTTTAGGAGATTTAGGCCTCATATGGAGCCAGTGATCATTAATGGAGAATGTGTGGAGCAGGTTAAGACCTACAAGTATCTGGGATTACAGTTAGATGAGAAGCTAGACTGGACTGCCAACACAGATGCCTTGTGCAGGAAGGCACAGAGTCGACTGTACTTCCTTAGAAGGTTGGCGTCATTCAATGTCTGTAGTGAGATGCTGAAGATGTTCTATAGGTCAGTTGTAGAGAGCGCCCTCTTCTTTGTGGTGGCGTGTTGGGGAAGAAGCATTAAGAAGAGGGACGCCTCACGTCTTAATAAGCTGGTAAGGAAGGCGGGCTCTGTCGTGGGCAAAGTACTGGAGAGTTTAACATCGGTAGCTGAGCGAAGGGCGCTGAGTAGGCTACGGTCAATTATGGAAAACTCTGAACATCCTCTACATAGCACCATCCAGAGACAGAGAAGCAGTTTCAGCGACAGGTTACTATCGATGCAATGCTCCTCAGACAGGATGAAGAGGTCAATACTCCCCAATGCCATTAGGCTTTACAATTCAACCGCCAGGACTTAAGAACTTTTTAAAAGCTATTATTAATGCTTTTTGAGATAGTGATTTAGATGCATATCATATTTCTTACTGCGTTAAGTATTGTATGTAATTAGTTTTGCTACAACAAGTGTATGGGACATTGGAAAAAAAGTTGAATTTCCCCATGGGGATGAATAAAGTATCTATCTATCTATTTATCTTTCTATCTATCTATCTATCTACTTCCTCTTTGTTAATCCTCTTAGTTTCCATAACTACCCTACTTGTTTCCCTTACCTTACACAGTTCAATATAATTCTCCTAAGTGAATACCAATGAAAATAAATTTTTCAAAACCTCCCCCATTCCTTTTGGCTCCACACATAGCTGTCCACTCTGATTCTTTAAGGGACCAATTTTATCCCTCATTATCCTTTTGCTATTAATATAACTGTAGAAACCCTTTAGATTCATTTTCACCTTACTTGCCAAAGCAGCCTCATATCCTCTTTTAGCTTTTCTAATTTATTTTTACATTTTTACATTCTTTATATTAGATTCTTTTTACATTCTTTATATTCCTCGAGCACCACAATTGCTCCATGCTGCCTATATTTATTATAGATCTCTCTAATTTCCCTAACCAAGTTTCCAATATCCCTTGAAAACCATGGCACTCTCGAACTTTTAACCTTTCCTTTCAACCTAATAGGAACATAAAGATTCTGTACCCTCAAAATTTCACATTTAAATGACCTCCATTTCTCTATTATATCCTTCCCATAAACAAATTGTCCCAATCCACTCCTAAATCTTTTTGCATCTCCTCAAAGTTAGCCTTTCTCCAATCAAAAATCTCAACCCTGGTTCCAGTCACATCCTTCTCCATAATTATTTTGAAACAAATGGTATTGTGATCACTGGACCCAATGTGCTCCCCAACACATATCTCCGTCACCTGAGCTATCTCATTCCCAGCAGGAGATCCAACACTGCCACTTCTCTAGCTGGTACCTCTATGTATTGCTGCAAAAAACTATCCTGCGCACATTTTACAAACTCAAAACCATGCAGCCATTTTACAGAATGGGCTTCCCAGTCTATGTGTAGAAAATTAAAATCTGCCACAATCACAACCCTGTGCTTACTACAAATATCTGCTATCTCCTTACAAATTTGCTCCCCATTAGGTGGTCTATAATACACCCCTAAAAGTGTTACTACACCTTTCCCATTCCTTAATTCCACCCAAATAGCCTCCCAGGACGAGCCCTCTAATTTATCCTGTCAAAACACCACCCCGATATTTTCTCGGACAAGCAATGCAATTCTTGCCCCTCCGATTCTATCACACCTTAAACAACAAAATCTAGGAATATTTAGTTGCCAATCACACCCCTTCTGCAACCATGTTTCACTAATAGCTACAACATCATATTTCTAGGTGTCAATCCATGCTCTACGCTCATCCACCTTTCTTACAATGCTCCTAGCATTAAAATAAATGCATTTACGAAACTCCCCACCTCTTCCTCTCTGCTTATCCCTAACGGTGCAAACAACTTTATTATCTTTTTGTTTTCCTTCTCCCCTACATCTTCGGTCTGAACCCTCCTACATCAGGGAGGAAGTTCAAATCAGTTCTGTGTTAAATGTTTAGCCATCACGGTGACTGAAGGCAGCTGCAGGTTAATGAGGGACTGTTACTGTCAGATTCTGCAGTTCTTGCGGCTGCTCATCGCACCCAGGACTGAACCCTGGTCACTGAGCATTGGAGGAGTCTGTTCTGCTGATGTTAGCCTTAAACTAGACTGGTGTTTAATATTGTGGATCTGTGAAAGATAAATCAGTTCTGTATCAGGTCCTGTGTCTCAGGTACTTACTGTCTCTACCACACTCACAATGTACACTAGAGAGGCCACTCGGCCCATCTGGTCCTGCCCATGTTTCTGTTCCATATCAGTATATCAAAATCTATCCGTGCCATTCCCCTATCACTCTCCCTGAGATGACAGGTTGCAACTAGACACCACTCCGTGGGATAGGAGATTTCCCTTGAATTTCATAGAATCATAGAAATCTATTTTCCTAAGCTCCATGTACCTATCTGAGAGTCTCTTAAAAGACCCTATTGTATCCGCCTCTACCACCGTCGCTGGCAGTGCATTCCACACACACACCACTCTTTGCTTAAAAAACTTTGCTCTGATATCTCCTCTGTACCTACTTCCTAGCAGCTTAAACCTATTCCCCCTCGTGTTAGCCGTTTCTGCACTGGGAAAAAGCCTCTGGCTATCCACACGACCAATGCCTCTCATCATCTTATACACCTGAATGATTTTCTCCAGTCTGAATAAGACGATGAGATCACTGTGGTTTTGAAGTTCTCGCCCCTCTCCCCTCTCCTCCCCTCTCTCCCCCTCCCCATCCCCTCTCCCCCTCCCTCCCCTCTCCCCCCTCCCTCTCCCTCCCCCTTTGTGTTTTACGTCAAAGACCCACCTCGCTCAGGCACTTAAAGCGACACTCACAGTAAACGAACCTGCAGTCTCGTAACACAATGCACCTCTAAAGTCTGACAGCAGACTAGCGAGTGAACCTTCGATGGTGCAGAGTCAAAAACCAAAGAGTTGCCAGATTGAGCCAGGCTTTGGGGCTGCAAAGAGAGATGGGGTCCAGAGTTTACGAGGAGGAGGAATCGGACCAGCAGGATGTGGCTACAAAAGAAAGATTAGAAGCATTTGGAAACTGGTTGATCGAAAAAAAAAGGTGGTTAATTTCTGCAAAATACTGGTGGAAATCAACAGTCAGGCAGCAATTGTGAAGAGGAATAAAAAGACAACGTTTAGACCGAGCCTCTTCAGCATGCCTAGACTGTGTACTCCGCTGCTTAGTTGCTGCTTGAACTGCAGAGTTCCTCCAGCATTTTGTGTGTGTGCGTCTCTGTATTCCCAGCAACTGCAGAATCTCCTGTGTTTAATAACTGCATTTTACTTTGGCATTAGATACACGTTGATATTGAGTATATTGCTTATGGGAGCCACTTTCTGCGTTAAAACAGCTGCAGATTTTTCGATACACACGAAAAAAATAAAGTATGGACCTTGAACCGGTGCCTGCACAAATCTTTAATGGCAGCGTGATTACCCATAGGGCCATGCGTTAAGAATCTCGCTGTCGTTGAGGCACCGATGAAATGCGCAGGCGTCAGGCTGAGGACGTCCCTGAGTATCACGCATGCGCGCAATACACTGAAGGCCTTGAAAATGTCGGTTGCAGGTAAGAGTATTTCTCCGTGTTTTTATCTTAAACACCGACTTCGGGACGATTCCTGTGAAATCCGGACATCATAGTCCGCAATCCCGGGACAGTCCTGCTCTCTTTCCTCTCTCTCAGCCCCACGATCCGGGCACGGGCACCGGGGAGCTTCCGGCTGATGAGGGAATGGGAACCGATGGATCTCTCAGACAGAGCTGAGCTCCAGCTATCTAAATGCAAGGATTAGGAACTCGGAGAAAGGGAACAAAATCATTTACATCATTAGTTGAGAAAATCACCTTTGTTCTACCTCCAATCACAAAGAAGAGGAAATCTGTAGATGCTGGAAATCCAAGCAACACACACAAAATGCCGGCGGAACTCAGCATTAGTACACTTTTCCATTGATGCTACCTGGCCTGCTGAGTTCCTCCAGCATTTTGTGTGTATTGCTTGTTCCACCTCCTTTTGTACTGGACTTTTCTACCCGTGACGACATGTTTTGTACCATTCTCTGTGGGAAGATAATGATATCAAAAACCTTTGCCCTGGACAACAAGTAGCTTTCACATCACAAATGTGCCAGACTCCAGTGAGACAGACTACTGCCCTTCCCTTCATATTCATTGGCATTCCCATCACTGAGTTCACCACCGTCAGTCATTGGGGGAGGGTTCAGGGGAAATATTTATGTACAATACAGAAACTGGTGATACCTATGTGTATTGTGGTGATGCAAAAGTTGTTGGAGAGTTTACAAGAGGGAAGAATTGGAGTGATATTTGGAAATCTGACTTTTTAAAGTGTAATTTAGCAAGCAAACCACTTATGGACAATGTGCAAAATCACTGGTGAGAAAATCCTTCATTACCCATTACAGGCCTGTGACATGGTGTGAGAGTGCAGATGAACTGAATCGAGCCCAGAGGAGATCACAGTTCTTACAGATAGTGATTTGCTGGCTGTTAAAATGAATACCTCTATATAAAATTCACAGTGCACATGTCGTCACTGGGTAAAAGAATGCATAGTACAAGATTTATGTGCACATTGGTCATTACAAATTAGAGGGGACATTGGTGGGAAGGTGGGGAGAACTCCAGTGTCCCTGACACCCTAACCTACAAGATGTGCGTCCAGCTGCACTTTAAGGAGTTGGAGCTGAAAATGGATGAATTCTGGATCATCCAGCAGTTGGAGGGGGTGATAGATATGACATGAAGAGAGGTGAGTTACACCTAAGGTGCAGGACACAGGAAACTGGTTGAGAGACATGAAGGGGAATGAAGTTAAATAGCCATCGCAGAGTACTCTTGTTGCCATCGCACACAACAGCCAGGTGGGCCGCTTTAGAAACTGTTGGTGAAGGAGGGATTACCTGGCAGAGGAAAGTCAAACGGGTGAGAAGGGATTCGTTAGTTAGAGGAACAGAACAGAGGGGATGAAAGGTCAGTTTTGATGATGTCAAAAGGACCTGACAAGTGTGGTTTGGGATAGGCTGTTTTCTGGCAAAGGAGTACTTGGTAAGCGGGAGGCCTTCAGAAGAGACATTTTTGAGAGTGTAGAGTTTGTATGTTGAAAGGTAACTGGTGCAGGGAACCTTGGTTTTCAAGAGATATTGATGCCCCCGATATTTTGTTCCTCTAAATGCCTCAGACTCATTAATGACAACAGTATCATAATTCCATCCCCGAGCTCATCTGACTTTTTTTTTAGTCGTCTTCTGTTGGTTTTTAAAGCTTCCAATAGTTTTTGCTCTTTTGATTGCCCTCTCTTTGGCTTTTATGTTGGCTTTGGCTTCTCATTTCAGCCACAGTTGTGTCCTCCTGCCTTTACAATGCTTCCATTTCTTTGGGATGTATCGATCACTCAGCTCCTGAATTCTCCCAGAAACTCCAGCCATTGTTGCTCTGTTGTCACTCCTACCTTTTCCCTTCCAAACAAGTTTGGCCAGCTTCTCTGTCACAGAAACATGGAGAAGTTCAGTACAGAAACAGGCTATTTAACCAATCCAGTCAATGCCAAACAAACATTTAAACTGTCTAATGCAACTACCTGCACCGGGACCATCACCCTCCATACCCCTACCATCCAGGCTCCCATCCATACTTCTTTTAAATGGTGAAACCGAGCTCATATTCACCACTTGTGCTGGCATCTCATTCCACACTCTCACAACCATTTCAGTAAAGAGCTTTTCCAAATGTTCTCATTAAATTTTCACATCCCCACTTACCCATGACCTATGGTTGTCATCGCACCCATCCTCAGTGGAAAAAGCTGCTTACCTGTACCCTATCTATACTGTCATAATGTTGTCTATTCCCAACAAATCCTCAAAGAAATGTATAATATCTTTGTTTATGTTTAGAGCCTTTTTCAGATGTATAGGATGATGAGGGACACTGATCGTGTGGATAGCCAGAGGATTTTTCCCCAGTGCTGAAATGGCTAACGTGAGGGAGCATAGTTTTAAGGTGCTTGAAAGTTGATACGGAGGGGATGTCAGGGGTAACTTTATTTACACTGAGAGTTGTGGGTGCATGGAACGGATTGCAGGCTATTTTCGTGAGAGTGTTTCAGTTACTGTGGGGCCAGGAACCCATGCAGCTCAGTCGGAACAGGGAATAATACCAATGGAGAGAGTCAAACTGAGCCAGGTCACAGATTGGAGACGGCAGAAATGCCCCATTCTTTTAGAGACAGGAAGAGCATCAGAGAGTTTGATGGTCATTCCAGATATCAGCACTCTGCCCTGTCAGGAGATGATTTCTCTCTCCAACTTGGGTTAAACTTCACTGTGTAACCCCTGGGTCGCCTCAGGCATCGCTCAAACTCGTTCTAGTCTAGGGGGAGTGGCCTTCGGCCCCACCAAACTGGGTAACCAGCTAGTGTGGATGCTGTGTGATGTCCCCGCATCGCCCAAAAAACAGACAGTACACCTTATGCGATTAAATGAGTACAATTTATAAAGATTACTATAACTAAGCGATTGCTAACGATAGAGTATATATGAATAAGAGAAAAAAAAGAAAAGGCGCCAAACTTATCAAAGTCCAAACCACTTCGTGCACAACCGTTGGAGCTCAATTACTGAAGTCTCCTGGCCACCATTCGATCCCCTCCGACTTCCTCGACCCGCCTCCTGGGACCCCCACGGTGGTCGACCAGACGCTCCACACTCCTCTGTCTCCATCTCCTCTCCTCACCGAAAACCTTGGGCCGGGGACCCCCCGCTCAGAGTCCGTTCTATCGCCCAGCTTCCAGCATCCCGTCCTCTCTCTCTCACTCCATCGCCCCGACTCCCCAAAATCCCCGCCAACAATCAGTTTACAGTCCCCAAACAAGCTTCCAGCACTTATCATAACAAAGACGCTAGCATTCCTACTATTAACACAGGCGCCAGCATTCCTACTTTTAACAAAACAAAGACGCCATTTTGATTACATACACAGTAACAAAGAAAAAGAAACCCCCCGTTACAACTGTAACAGTGTGATACCAGCTCACACCTTGACAACTCAAGTAATCTCATCTGAAATCTTGTCCTACACCCATTGATGGATTTTGTAAATCTTTTTACAGGTTAAAAATGGCAAGGAATTTGCCTACGGGAATCTCGAACACAACACACCAGTTTTGCTGTCTCTATCCAGATATTTAAGAAGTGGAGTATGGGATTCAGTCGATCATCCTTCCTGCTCAGACTGTCAGGAGGGATTCACTCGATCATCTGACCAACTGGCATGCCCGTTAGTTTACATGGGGGGAGCCCATTCATCTGCTCAGACAGTGGGAATGGATTCACTCGGTCATCTCAACTGAAAGTACATCAGCAAGTTCACACTGGGCAAGGCCATTCACCTGTTCTGTGGGTGAGAAGGGATTCAGTCTGTCATCCCACCTGTGGACACACCAGTCAGTTCACACTGGGGAGAGGCCATTCACCTGCTCAGACTGTGGGAAAGGATTCACTTCATCAAATCAGTTACTGAAACACCGGTCAGTTCACACCGGAGAGTGGCCGTTCACCTGCTCAGACTGCGGGAAGGGATTCACCGAGTTACCTCAACTTAATGTACATCAGCGAGTTCACACCAGAGAGAGGCCATTCACCTGCTCAGACTGTGGGAAGGGATTCGCTTCGTCATCCCATCTGAAGGTACATCAGCGAGTTCACACTGGAGAGAAGCCATTCACCTGCTCGGACTGTGGGAAAGGATTCACTCAGTTATCTTGACTGAAGGCACACCAGGGAGTTCACACTTGAGAGTGGCCAATCACCTGCTCAGACTGTGGGAAGGGATTCGCTTCGTCATCCCATCTGAAGATACATCAGCGAGTTCACACTGGTAAGAGGCCATTCACCTGCTCAGACTGTGGGAAGGGATTCATTTCATCATCCCATCTGAAGGTACATCAGCGAGTTCACACTGGTGAGAAGCCGTTCATCTGTTCAGACTATGGGAAAGGATTCACTCAGTCATCCATCCTAAAGGCACACCAGCGACTTCACACTGGGTAGAGACTGATCTGCTCAGACTTTGAGAAAAGATTCTCTCAGCCAAATCAACCAGTGTGCATCATTGAGTTCACACTGGGGAGAGGCCGTTCACCTGCTGTGAATGTAGGAAGCGATTCACTCAGTCATCTAATCTTATGTAGCTCTCAGTTCTGCTGGCAGCTTAACAGAGAGGGTTATAGCTCCCCCACCCCAGTCTGGCCAAACTGAAGAATCTCGTTTGGGTGGATACTGAACGATGTGTCCCCTGTGTAATCTGCCCCTGGGGTTCATACTTTCTATGGACTGTCTCTTTAAAATGCAAAGAGAACCGAGACTGACTTTGGACACGCTGTTGGATTTCTGCAGAAGTGCTGGGTTGCTATGGTGACCAGCTAATGTTTATGCTCTCTGTGGTTAAGCAAGATCAGAATGATCCTTTACTGACACAGAACAAGCAAGCAACTTCTTACAGAGAGAGGGGGCGGAGCTACATGATGGACAGCTGGTGTTCAGCACAATGGTATTTAAACACACGTAACTGCTTTTCTCGCAGGACACGCGGATGCACGAAGGCTAGTGATGAAAGTTTCTGCCAGTTGGACTTTCTAGCAGGGTAGGATTTGAGGATCGATAAAGAAGAGTCGATCTGTGGCTGTTAGTGCGTGTAAGAGCGACCCTGTGGAATCTACCGGTGAGTCTAACCCTTGCCTGGGTTGGTAGACTTTCTCTTGAAAAGGTGCTCTTGAGTTGGTCACGTCTGGCTAACTTGGAAGATTTGATGGGCATTGGAAAAGGTCAACAACACCTGTTTACTTGGATTACATCTCCCGCTCCCTCCTTCCCTCCCTCTCTCCTCTCCCCCCCCCCCCAATCTTGTGAACTAAATTGAATCTACCACATCATCATAAGACTATGTCGTTTACCACCTAGGTTTTGGATTTTATATACAGGTGGCCCCCGTTTTTCAGACGCTCGCTTTACGACAGCTCACTGTTATGAAACAGTTACATTAGTACCTGTTTTTGCTGACCAAAGAGGATTTTCGCTTTTACGATAAAGATGATGCCTCCTTTATACGTGAGTTTACCCCGAGAAGGACTACCATGACCGTGAAGCCTTGTGCGGCAGTTGTGTACGCATGTGTGTACGTGCATAGCTGTGCACGTGCCGATTCTTTTTCTCTCCAAATCAATTTCAGTTCACTATCTTCCCGATTTTAAGTGAAACTACACCGTACATACAATATTTCTACTTTGTATAGTGTGTATATTTATGGTATCATTCTACTTTTACTATAGGTTAGTATTATTTTAGGTTTTATGTGCAATTTGGTATGATTTGGTGGGTTATTCTTTGGGTCTGGGAACGTCCAAAATCTTTTCCCATTTAGATTAATGGTAATTGCTTCTTCGCTTCATGACATTTCGGTTTACAAACGGTTTCATAGGAACACTCTACCTTCAGGTACCGGGGGAAACCTGTATTCACACCTATATATGCATAACATTGCTAACCCTTGGATTATCTGGTTTAAGTTCACTATTATTAGTAGTTACCAATAAAATAGTGTTTGTTAACTGCAAAACCAGACACCAAGTGTGTTCAATTGTTGCTGGTAGTTTTATAAGTTTGCGTCTACGTGACACCTGAAGTAACAAATGGTACATAATATGTGATTAAACTATTAAGATTTATAATTCTCACTTTGACGATAGGGTTAGTAAAGAAAACAAAAAAAATAAAAAGGGCCCACTCTCTCCATTCACGTCTTCTCATCTCTCCCCAGCAAAAGGCCATGAGAATCTCTCTTCCAGACTCACAAGAAAGAATGTTTCTGTCATTGGATAGCCCCGCACTCCAAAACCCTGTTATCTCTAATTGTAACCTAGACATTGCTGCTGCAGAGAAACCACTACCTCAGCAGTGAAACACTGCATAGAGGCCATTACATCAGCAGTGAAACCTTACAGTATGTTACACTTGTGACACACTGCCGGTTCACACAGGGAGAAAGTTTCAATGAGCTGCATGCTGGATATTTGTCCATCACTGTTGCTGAATGCAATTTCGAGAGTGACTGTCGGTGCTGAACTCTGCAATTATTGCTGCTGCTCACCACACCCAGTTCTGCACCCTGGTCACTGGGCATGGGAGGAGTTTATTCTGCTGCACATTCACCTTTAATGGGACTGGAGTTTAATATTCTGTCTCTGAGACAAATAAACCAGTTCTATTTTAAACTCTGTCTTTGGTGCTTAGTGAATTTATAACACAACTGGTGTACTCAGGCCTGCTGAACCCGGCCAGTGAATCTGTTCCACATCCGTCCATTTAAATCCTCCCCTGTTGTTTCCCTTGAATTCTCTGCAGACTGAAGAAGTCGAGATGACTGCAGTTCTAATCTCTGGGCTGATGAAGAATGACATTGTCCGTTAACCTCCTTAATCACAACTTATTTCCACATTATGACTCATTTTCCCTGCTTCTAAAGTGTTGTTGGATACACCACTGTCCTCTAAAGACTTAAATTGGAATGGGAAACCATAAATTGGATGTTCAAAGGAGCAGGGTCAGAAACCAGAGGCAGGTCTGCACAGGGCAGAGTTTGGGACTCTGGATGATGGATGGGGTAAGAACGTATGATGAGGAGAAAGGAATCAACAGTGGGGTGTGGCAATGGATGACAGAATAGCAACATTTGGATGCTAATTGGCAGAAAAAATAACTTGGTTATCTGACTGACGAACAATGCCTGTGGTGAGGGGCCCCATTGGTCGAGGCACATGTGTGTGTTGAGAATGGTTATACCTGTTGAGGGAGTTATTCCTGCTTGTTTATCCTGTGATATTATATCTGAATGGTTATTTCAGATGATCCTATCTGTAATAATGTATTTATTATCATAGAAATTGTGAGATTATGTCCTTAACTGAATCAGGCTTGAAGTCATGGTGCCTTTATCAAGTTATCGTGGTCATTCATCAGTTTGTATTTTAAAGCAAGATTTTGGTGAATGATATTTGCCACTTGATTGTACCTGCGTAAGTAATCAGATTGAGTTCAACTGCTGCAGGATCCTGGAATGTGTTGGATTGTGTCTGGTTTCTCTTGGCATTTTCTGCATTTAGTGTCTTGTTTGCTTGTATTGCATGTATTTCAGATTTTTTTCTTTTTCTTAAACACCTTGTCCTGTATTTCTGCAAGGAACTCCTCTGTTTTTGGGAAGAGGTCTCCAACTCTCAGTCAGGTGCTCGGTGCTTCCTTGTCACCATCTAGTCTGCTCAGATCGTTGGGATGTCTCCCATGGAGGGTCATACTCATCCCACTGGTTAATGTTTTCTTCCAGAGTGATGATTCATTTTTCTGAGTTGGCCTCTCATGTACGTGTTCTGGTCTGTATTTCTTATCACAATTGCATATACACACATGGAGTGCTGAATCCAGTTCATTTTTGATGAAAATATATATACCTAGAAGTTTTATCTGACTGTTGTGTGATTTCTTTTTATTTCATGTGTATCATTTCTCTTCTTCCTCTTGTCCAAGGTAGTGTTAATCTAAGTGAGTTTGAGTGTAAATAGTCTTTTCTAAAGCTTTCTTAAGTTCTTGTTTATCGTTCTAAATTTTACTGATTGAAATGCGACCAAGATACTTTTATTTAAAAAAAATTCAGTGTCGGTATTGATGAAAGTGTTTATTGCCTGTGTTGTATTTGTTAATTATTGAGCTCTATTTGGTAGTTTTTTTAAAGCCTTGGACTAAATTTTGTCAAAGGTTTTCCCTATTCCGCACTACTTACTATTTTCTTTGCTTGTTGATATTCCAGAGATGTGGGTATCAAGAGTCCTGGTGAAGGGTCTTGGCCTGAAATGTTGATTCCCATCCATAGATGCTGCCTGACATGCTGAGCTCCTCCAGCACTTTGTGTGTAGTTCTCTAGATTTCTAGCATCTGCAGGTCCTCTTGTTTCCCAGATACTTATGTTTCTTGAAAGAACAAACCAAGAACAAGCTAGTAGTGGGGTTGTGTGACTCTGTTGGTGAAATATTAAATAAAATCATTAGAAAGAGGTGGCATAGGGTTGGAAGGTGTAGAATCTGTGGGTAGAATTAAGGAACAGCAAATGTTAAAAAAAAACCCTGATGGGAATTGTACAGAGACTTCCAAACAATAGTAAGAATGAGGTCCACAAATTACAATGGGAAATAGAAAATGAGTGCCAAAAGGGCAATGTTACAATAGTCATTGGGGATTGTCATGCAGGTGATTAGGAAAATTAGGATGGTGTTGGTCTCAAGAGGAGGAATTTCCTCGAATGCCGACAAGTTGCTTTTTTTAGAGCAGCTCGTGGTTGAGCTCGCTTGGGGATCAGATATACTGGATTATTGTAATGAACTGGAATTAATTAGGTCACTGAAGTCCAAAGAACACTTAGGGGCAAGTGCTCTTAATATGATCAAATTCACCCCTACATTAGAGAAGGAGAAGCTAAAGTCAGATGTGGAATAAAGAGAATTAGAGAGGCATGAGAGAAAAATTGGTCAAAACTGATTTTAAAAGAACACGGGCAGGAAAGATAACAAAGCAGCAATGGCTGGAATTTTTGGAAGCAATTTGGAAGGCACAGTATATATACAGTGGCATGCAAAGGTTTGGGCACCGCGGTCAAAATTTCTGTTCCTGTGAATAGCTAAGCGAGTAAAAGATGACCTGATTACAAAAGGCATAAAGTTAAAGATGACACATTTCTTTAATATTTTAAGCAAGATTACATTTTTAGTTCCATCTTTTACAATTTCAAAATAACAAAGAAGGAAAAGGGCCAGAAGCAAACGTTTGTGTGCCCTGCATTGTCAGTACTGAGTAACACCCCCTTTGGCAAGTATCACAGCTTGTAAACACTTTCTGTAGCCAGCCAAGAGTCTTTCAGTTCTTGTTTGAGTAAATGTCTGGGTTCAGTCATAAGTAGCAAAGTACTAACTGTGGAAATTACAAATCAGAATATTATTAGAGTCACAGAGAGCAGCAGCACTGAAACAGGCCGCTCTGCCCTTCTAGTCCATGCCGACCTGTTTTTGTTGTTACTGCCTAGTTCCTGCTACGTGCACCAGAGCCTCCATACACCTCCCACCCACGTCCTCACCCAAATTCCTCTTTAGCGTCTAAATCAAACCCACATTCTCCACTTCCACTGGCAGCTCACTCCACACTCTCACCAACCTCTGAGTGAAGAATTCCCCGAAAATAATTCACTTTCACCCTGAACGTATGTCCAATGTCAGGGTGAGAGGGAGGACGGGGCAGAGAGGGAAGACAGTAAGGGGAGGGGGTGGTCAAATGCAGAGAGAGAAACAGAGCAGAGAGATTATACTGAATATCTTTCAGAAAAAGTAATTGAACTTGCTGCAAACCTACTCTCCATATCCTGTACATTCTTAACCAAATTATTGATCTAGATGACAATAATGGTTGACGTCCAAAGTAAATGTTATTATCAGAGTACATATATGTCACCACATACAACCCTGAGATTGTTTTTCCTACAGGAATGCTTAGCAAATCTATAGAATAGTAACAGGATCAATGAAAGATCAAGTGGAGCATAGAATTCAACAAACTGTGCAAATGCAAATATAATTAAATATCAATGAATAATGAGAGCAATGGGGTGTAACCCTGGGGAACCTCACTAGGCCCGGGCCTCGAGTCCAATGAACAGCCTCCCACCATCACTCTCTGCTTCCTACCATCAAGCCAACTGTGCATCCAGTGAGCCAGCTCTCCCTGGATCCCGTGTGATCTGACTTTCCACAACAACTTACCATGTGAACGTTATCAAAGACCTCACTGATGCCCATATCGGCCCCGATCCTGGGACAGAGGTGTCACCGATCAGAGGGCATAGATTTAAGCAGAGGATGAAGAGGTTTAGAGAGATCTGAGGAAGAGATTTGTCACTCAGAGGGTAGCTGAAATCTGGAACACACTGCCCGAGGTGGTGGTGGAGGCAGGTCCCTTCACAACATTTACGAAGTGGATGAGCATTGAAACTGCCGAGATACAGTCAGCTATGAACCAAGTGCTGATAAATGGGACCAGTGTAGACAGTGAGTGGATGGTCAGAAAAGGTATGGCCGGCCGAAGGCCTGTTTCCGTGCTGTGTGATCCACCACTCCGGACATGCTAAATTAACGATGGTGGCACCACAAGGCATTGATTTCAAAACTCCACACCCCTCACCAACCTGAAGTAAACCAGACTGAACCCCTTTGTCACCACTGGGAGTATCTGTTTCTGTTAAGGTAACATAGAGATTGGTCAGTTCTGCTAAACAACTGGCAATTGATGAAGTTCCTGTGTCGTCTTCCATTAATATTGCTTCCTTACAGCTAAGCTAATCCTCTCACTGTGTCAGAATCAGTGATTAAATCCGGCACCAAACACTGTGTTTTCATCCCTGCACGTTGAAACTGGAACCATCTAACTGAGGGTCTGATGGAGACATAACCCCTGTCCTCTGCACATGTGATCACATCTCTCCTGCTTCTAACATTTAAAATACCCTCAGAATGGTTTTCTGATTCAGTCTGAAGGTTATGGTACATTCAGCTCATCGTCAGACCTGACAAACCATGTCTTCCCGCAGCTGGTTCCACCTGTTGGTGTGTCCTCTTTCCTCCACCTCCAGGGAAGCTGCATCTCTACACCAACTCCTCACTTGAGGCGACTGTCTATACCCGTGACACAGGAAATCACATCTCCGTCACTCTATTCCAGCTGCTACCATCTGGGAAGCGGTACCGCAGCATAAAAGCCAGGACCAACAGGCTCTGGGGCAGCTTCTTTCACCAGGCCATCAGACCGATGAACTGGCGCTGACTTGAACGTACTCTATATTACATTGTCTGTTTTAATTATTATAAACTATTATAAATTACTATGATTGCACGTTGCACATTTAGTTGGAGACATGACGTAAAGATTTTTACTCCTCATGAATGTATGAAATAAAGTCAATTCAATTCAATTCCTGATTCCATTCCTGACCTGCTCGCCTCTGGGTATCCTCCGTCAACAAGCTCCTTCCTCAGTCTCCATCTGTGAGGTTACAAAAACAAAACAAAAAAAAATTAAAAGATCTACTAGACAGCTCCTGTACCCCTTTACCCCTGAACATGTTCTCCTGTTAAAACTGTTTCCTCAGCCCCTTCCCGATTCCCTTTCCCTTTCAGACTCCCGATATCCCAGCATATCCGAATTCACTGTAAGGACATTTATACCTCACAGGAGGATGTGGAAACCCGTGTACTCTGATGCACTGGTCACTGACACACCCTCCCCCTTCCCAATTTGCACTCGCAGCCCATGACGGTGACAGCTGTCCTTGACTCTGGGACTCTGTAACACACAATCTTATAACTCATAATCTTGTGAACAGCAATCTTAGACAGTCATTAATATGAAGAGAGGATTGTTTCCTGAAAGGACACGCGAGCTAAGCTGTCTGATCCAGTTCACCAGATCGTCCCTTGTTTACAACTTAATTTGTCTCGGGACCATCCTCCCCGTATCACGGAATGTCCAATCATCCCACTTTCTCCCAACAGAACCCATCCCGCCTACAACCCCACACCCACACTCCACTCATAACCTCTACCCACACACACAGACAGAGCCCATTCTCCCCAAACCCCTTGGAGAACCACAAGGAATTGATCCCACAGCCCTGGCTCGGTCGCAAAGTTAAAACCGGGGCTGAGGAGAGCCTGGAGCCCACAGCCACCCGGCAGAGCTCGGGCCAGGCCCTTTCTCACTGCTACCGGCCGCCGATTTACACAAACCCGACATCAGCCCCTGCGCACCGCCGCTCGGACTATCCCAGAGTTGCGACGCATAGTGTCGGCAGCGCGCCTGCGCATCTCGCTATGGTGTAGATACTGGCCGGGGGTCCCCACAGCGCCACCACTGGCAGGAGCCGGAGGGACAGCGCAGAGAGCTCGGCCAATCGGCTCTTTCACTGGGACACGCTGAACTCCCCAACAACTCCATCTAGCTGGAATGTAATGACCAACAAATATAATTCCTGTCAGCGATTAGCTGTCTGAGTGATTCGATGACTTTTAGAGGAAGGGGTATCTATGGCCCACATTGTCAGGGTGTTAGTTTACCAGGAGACAAAGGCGCTGCCTGAGGATCTCAGTGGGTCGGGCAGCATCTGTGGAGGGAAATGGACCGTTAACATTTCAGGCCGAGACCCTCCCTCTGGACTGAGAGTGGACGGGAAATAGTCAGAGAAAAGAGGTGAGGGGTGGGGATGGGGCAAGAGCTGGAGAGTGAGAGGTGGATCCAGGTGAGGGGGGAGGTGGGAAGGTGGAACTAGTGACAAGGGTGGGAGGTGAGTATTTGGGGCAACACGGGGCTGCAGAAGATGGGAATTAATTCCATAGGGGATGAACAAAGAGGTTAGAGACTATTTGTTATAAAGCGTGCAATGAAGATTCTGCAGACTGATCCCTGGAGTGGTGGGGTCATCATATGAAGAAAGATCAAATGTGATAACCCTTTCATTTAGAGAATCGAGGACAGAGAGGTGATCACATTGAAATGCACAACATCATTACCGGCTGAACCAGGGATCCCAGTCTCTGAAACAGGGGGTGGACTGTCCAGGACTGAGATGAAGAGAAATGTATCCACCCAGAGGGTGGTGAATGTCTGTAAATCCCCACCACAGAGAGCGGTGAAGACACAGTGATCGTCCTCACACAAAACAGAGAACAGCAGATGTGTGGAGACCGAGGGGAATCGAGGAAATGAGGATCGGGCAGAAGTATGTGGCTGAGAAGGGAGAGCAGCCGCCATCTTGTTGATGGTTAGAAGGGCTGATTGGCCTCCTGCTGCTGTTTCTCACTTAATGTTTCAGTGTTCCTGTTCAGTGAGGCTGGAGGAATGTGAATAGAAATTAGTGTTTACAGACATAGACTGATTTAAATGAAACCTGCACATTTCCTGTGTGGGTCTGAATTGTGTGTCGGGATGGGGTGGGAATCGAAACTCTGAGAGCTCTGTGACCTGGGGCTGGAGGGAACGGGACCGGGGAAGATATGGTTGGAAAAACTAAATACGCATCCAGTTTAAATTTGGAAATAATATAGGGAAATAATAAAATCATTTGGGAAATGCGGCGGTGGGCAGGGCAGTGTGTGAGGGGCGAGGAACAGTCACCGGGTCACGTGGGAGACACTCACTCATCACGTGATCCCGTTTTACCGCAGATTGGAAGCATATATGGGTTTGTTTCCGAGGCCCCGCCAACCGCCTGATGACGCAATTAGCACATTGCGCATGCTCACATTCCCGGGCTAGGCAGTGTTTTTTCGTTCTTTGTGAAAGCGGGACGGCGGTGAGATCGGGATGGGGAGGGGTTCTCGCCCCCTTGGACGGGGAGCCGCAGACGGATTATTCTCTGCGGGGCAACACCAACAATTTTCCTTCGGTGAGTATTGAAACCGGTCCCGATCGGGGAGTTCTGACGTTGGGTAGTGAGTTAACTTTCCCGAACTCAAACAAGAGAAAATCTGCAGATGCTGGAAATGCGAGCAATGCGCACAAAATGCTGGAGGAACTCAGCAGTCCGGGCAGAATCCAGGAAAAGAGTACAGTCGACATTAGCGGCCGAAACCCTTCGGCAGCACTGGAGAATAAAAGGTGGGGGTGGGGAAGGGAGAGAGAAACACAAGGTGATCGGTGAAACCTGAAGGGGGAGGGGATGAACTTTCCTGAACTGGCGGCCTCGCCTCGCTTCCTTCACAGAATCTGCCGGGGTCGGTCCGGGTTGTGAGACTTTCACACCGAACCGTCTGAGATGAGCCGCCGCTCAGCCCCTGTTGTTCTGGTCCTATTAGCAGGATGACGTAAAACATGTTTCTATATTGTTACTGACAGAGAATCGTATATTTTGTGTTCAGTGTGTTATCTGAATGTAATTGCCTGTGATGCTGCTATAAGTCAGTGTTTCTCTGTACCTCTACCTTCCCGTACTTGTGCACTTGGCAATAATTTCAACAGCACCTGCGAAAAGTCAGTGAGATTTGATTAGTGATGATCACCTTGGCAGCTCGGTGGGTCGAATGCATGAGACAGTACACTGTTAAATGCAAAACCCTGAACAGTGTTGATGATCAGAGGGATCTTGGAGTCCGAGATCATCGCTCCCTGAACGAGACCGCACAGATTGATCTGCACAGGTTAAGAAGGCAAATGGTGTGGTAGTCTTTATCATTCAGTTCAAAAGTCGGGAAGTTATGTTGCAGCTTTATAAGATTAATTTGGCAACATCTGGAGTGTTTCATACGGTTGTGGTCGCTCTCATTCTCCGAAGGATATCGGGGCTTTGGAGAGGGTGCAGAAGAGGTTTACCAGGATATTGCCTGGAATAGAGGGCCTGAGATATAACGGGAGGTTGGACAATCTTATGTTGTTTTCTCTGGAGCCGTGCCGGCTGGGGTGAGACTGAATAGACGTTTATAAGATTACCAAAGGATTAGAAGCAGTGTTTCAGAAAGGCAGCGTCCATTTTTAAGGAACTCCAGCACCCAGGGCATGCCCTTTTCTCAATGTTACCATCAGAGAGGGAGGTAAAGAAGCTTGAAGGCACTCACTCAGTGATACAGGAACAGTTTCTTCCCCTCTGCCATCTGATAGCCAGATGGACATTGAGCCCTTGAACACGACCTCACTTTTAAAATATATAGTATTTCTGCTTTTTGCACAATTTTTAATTTATTCATAGAATAATAGAAAACCTACAGCACAGTACAGGCCCTTCGGCCCACAAAGTCGTGCTGACATGTCACTACCTTAGAAATTACTATGGTTACCCATAGCCCTCTATTTTTCTAAGTTAGTTTTTCTCCTGTGCCGCCAGGTTCCTAACCAAAAATCTTTGAAAAGACCCTATCATGCCCACCTCCATAAACATTGCCAGCAGCCCATTACACCAGTCTCCACCAGTCTCTGACTAAAAAAACTCACCCCTGATATCTCCCCTCTACGTATTCCCCAGCACCTAAAACCTGTGCCCTCTTGTGGTAACCAATTCAGCCCTGGGAAAAAGCCTCTGACTATCCACATGATCAATGCCTCTCATAAACTTGTATACCTCTATCAGGTCACTTCTCATCCTCCGTCACTCCAAGAGAAAAGGCCGAGTTCACTCAACCTATTGTCATAAGGTATGCTCCCCAATCCAGGCAACATCCTTGTAACTCTCCTCTGCACCCTTTCTAAGGTTTCTACATTCTTCCTGTAGTGAGGTGACCAGAATTGAGCATAGTGGAGTGTGACCAGGGTCCTATATAGCTGCAACAAAACCTCTCGGCTCCGAAACTCAATCCCACGATTAATAAAGGTCAATGCACTGTATGTCTTCTTAACCACAGAGTCAACCTGCATAGCAGATTTGAATGTCCAATGGACTCAGATCCCAAGATCCCTCTGATCCTCCACACTGTGAAGAGTCTTACCATTAATGCTATATTCTGCCATCATGTTTGATCTAATATATTGAACAACTTCAAACTTATCCGGGTTGAACTCCATTTGTGACTTCTCAGCCCAGTTTTGCATCCTTTCGGTGTCCCGCTGTAACCTCTGACATCCCTCCACACTATCCACAACACCTCCAACCTTTGAGTCATCAGCAAATTTACTAACACATCCCTTTACTTCCTCATCCAAGTCATTTATAACAATTACAATGAGCAATGGTCCCAGATATACATATACTGTAATTTTTATTATTTTATTTTGTGTTTTTTTTCCGTCTATATTATGTATTGCATTGAAATGCTGCTGCAAAGTTAACAAATTTTACACCACATGCCGGTGATAATAAACCTGATTATGAATCTGTGTGGACAGACGTTATATTTTTCCTGGGGGTTGAAATGTCTAATACATTTAAGGTGAGACGAGATATAAGTGGCAAGTTTGTCTTTTTCCACAGAGTGGTTGGTAGCTGGACTCTCTGCCTGGGGTGGGAGACCCCACCAGTCACGTGATCCTGTTTGCCCCTCCCATTTATCCACAGATGTACAATCTCTTCGCTCATGCTCACTGTCTCCGGTTGGGTGGTGTTTTCCTTTCTGCTCAGTACTGAAGCGGAACGTCTGCGGGATTGGGAAAGGGTCCTCGCCTCCTGGGTCAGGAAGCCAGGGGTCAGATCGGGAAAGGGTCCTCGCCTCCTGGGTCAGGAAGCCAGGGGTCCGATCGGGAAAGGGTCCTCGCCTCCTGGGTCAGGAAGCCAGGGGTCAGATCGGGAAAGGTTCCTCTCCTCCTGGGTCATGAAGCCAGGGGTCAGATCGGGAAAGGGTCCTCGCCTCCTGGGTCAGGAAGCCAGGGGTCAGATCGGGAAAGGGTCCTCCCCTCCTGGGTCAGGAAGCCAGGGGTCAGATCACTGTCTGCGGGCCAAAGATATCGTTTTCCCATCAGTGAGTATTGAGACCGATCCCGAGTAGGGAGATCCAATGTTAGCTGTGAGTGCCGAACTGAGGGCCAATTACTCATTTATTTTCCAATTATCTGGGCTCTTCAAAAAAATGTGGATTTCACTTAATCTGCATTGAACGATCCAACCCAGGAGCCCAGGCTGTTTATTTCCACAGAGTTGAAATTAGAGACCCACCAACAGGTCACGTGAGGCTGTTTAACGCAGATCTACCCCACCCTCTGGTTTGTGACTCAAGATCATGTGGTGTGTGGTCAGAGTCCCCGGATGTGAGGTGATGCTTCCTCCATGTTGTGTTGGGGAGTCTGATGTTGGCCACTGAGTCCCTTTAACTTCCCTCAAATTGTCTCACTTCCTGAGCCTCCTCACATTTGTCCTTGAGCTTTATGGCTGTTGTCTTCTCCTGGATTGGGGTGGATGGGAAAGAACGACCCAGGTTGTGGGGATCTTTGATTTCACTACTCTAGGGGGAGAATGGTTTCTGTGATCTGCTGATCTGGATCCAAAGGTCTCTGCCACTCCTTGCAGTCACGAGCAGAGCAGTTACCGTGCAAAGCATGAAGTGTCCAAATGGGAAACTTTCTATGGTGTGTTGATAAACAATTTGGTGAGGATTCAAAGTATATATGGCAATGTTTTTGTTGTTTGTTCTAACTTTGTCAATTTAAGATCCTTTATGCAGTAGTGTGTACTATTAATTCAGTATCTATGTATTGCTGGAGAACCATAATTGATCGTCCTTGCTTTCTGCTCCACCTGGTTCCATCTGCTCATTCCCTGCCCATCTTGTTCAACCTCTGTCCAGTCTCTCTCCCACCAACTTCAGTGACATGCATCAACTATCTGGGTCAACCTTGGTCCACCCTGTATCATACCTCTGCAATGATATATATCGGCAATCTTTCTTGTCTTCATTGTGAAGTATTCTTTCACACCTTCGTCCTCACTGAGTTATTTCCTGAACAGTTTTTGTCAGCTGGAAAGTTAGAGGGTCATCAGGTACCAGTTCTGTTGTGGATTGGTGTGGGAGTGCTAGTTTTTGAACTGTGACTGGCTGACACACTGCATCATATTACAATCAGCAAAGAGTACTGGGAGAGTTGCTGCTTGGACTCTAGTCCTGTGTTGGATTTGACTTTGGTTAGTGCTTCTACAGATGGGGCTGAATGGTCGTCCTTCTGCAATGAAGCAGAAATTTCGAGCAGCTGGACATTGGTTGTGGGGAAATCCCCGATTGCACTACCCAGTGTGAAATGGGAGGACAATGTGTGAGACTCTCAGGGTCGGTGAGTGGCAGATTAAGCTGTGTGATTCTGTGAGGTTGGGTCCTGGGATATCATAGTTTTTGATCCAGGTAAAATGGACGCGAGGATCGAGCTGCCTGTGCTTATGAGGTGTTGAGCAAGTATTTCTGGTCTGGGATCAGATATTTGTTTTTGGAGTTCCTTTGGAAGCAATGACTGCCAGTCTGAGGAGAGGATAATTTCCCATTCCATCCTCACAGGGACAGGTTATGAGTAAATGGGCAGTTCCATTTTTACAACAGTAGAAATAGACCCATGAGTTTGGTGTTCAAACTGTGTTTGGAAATCTCCCCTCACTGTCACCTGTCTGTCACTTGGTGCAAATCAGGCAGAATCTCAAGTTGCAGGAGATCTGCAATAAAAACTGAAAGTGTTTGAAATCATTCTGACGAAACATTATTAACCTGAATTGTAAAGTTTGTTCCTCTCCCAAAGCTGTTCCTTACCTGCTGAGCATTTCTGATAATTCTAGTTTCTTTTTATTACATTTACCTTGGAATGGTTTATATTTCCTGAAATTAACCTGGAAATGGAAATGTCTCATTCTGTGCTAGTAGAACAGTACAGAAACCACAACTTACCCTGTATATTATCCTGGTACCAATTTATCTCTTATTCCTGGAAATGTGTTCAGTACAATTGCTGCTAACATGGTTTACAAGAATAATCTCAGGAATAATCGATGTTATGTATGAAGAGCATTTTATAGTTCTGGACCTGTGCTCAATGGAGTTCAGAGGGACGGTGTGGGTGGTGGAGGGGTGTATGGATAAGTAAACCTACCGAATGCTGAAAAGCCTGGATACAGTGAACATGGATAGGATGTTTCTATTATAAGTAGAGTCTGTGATCTGACAGCACAGTCTCAGAATAAAGATGCTTCCCTTTAAAACTGAGATGAGAAGAATTTTTTGGCTACAAGATGTCTGATCTGTGGAATTTGTTGCCACAGAGGTTGGTTGAGGCTGCCATTTGGGTATATTTATGACAGAGATTAATATATTCATGATTGGTGAGTAGCTCAGGATTACAGGAGGAAGGCAGGAATATGGTGTTGGAATAAAAATCAGCCATGGTTAAATGGTGGGGCAGACTAGATGGATCGAATCACCTCATTCTGTTCCTGACTGAATGATGGCTCCTCCTTATCCCATATCATTTTGTGATGTGTGAGGGACAATAAAAGATTATTCACTGAGATCATTATATCTGCCTTCAATGTTTAAATTTCAGTGAGTTTTATTCTTAGTAACATTAAGCAGAAATGTTTGGTTCTCCTTTTTAATGTTAACGTGCTTCATTATCTCTCTGGTTAAAGTTAGACCTGCGGTGAGAGATTTATTGGAAGAAATACCCCAACTGGAAGCAAACCACAGCTGAAGATGAGGGAACAGCAACAAGTGAACTGGCCTGAGGACTGAGAACAGCAACTGGAGAGAACAGCTCTGCATCAAGAGACTCAGAGTTCCCAGTGATTCAGTCATGAGAAAGTTTGGTGAGTCTCATTTACTCAAACACAGGTCCTTTGGACATTATATACCTGTAAAATATAAGGTTGGAAATAGTTAGAGGGAGACTGAATGTGCCCAGAATAACCAGTTATGCTTCTGTCAGACACAGTTGCAATCAGTCCAGGTCTGGTAATGTGCTTCCAGCAGCCCAGCCCTTTAAGACCACTCCCATTCTGTCGAAGTCGAATCCGGATTAAGTCACTCAGAGAGCGTATAGTACAAACTCTTTATTCCAAGCACCTGGGGCCCACTCAGTTAGTCACTCAGACAGGAACAGACTGTGACTGTTCCCACCCAATCCACCAATTCCCCTCACACCACAGATATATCTGTCCAGATACTCCCCACACAGGACAGGCTGGAGCCAAAGTTATTTACTATGACAGCCCCTAAAGACAAGTTACAAAATAGTCATAATGGCTCACACACACAGAACAGTCTGAAGCTGTCCTATCTCTGCACGTGAGTGCACAAGGAGATAAGCATCCTGAAACCCTAGCTAGCTACCCTCAAGAAGAAATATGGCTCAGCATGGCTTAGTACATCTGTTGATCATCAGGAGTTTCTTTCAGAAAAACAGGCTGCTATTGTTTAACGAAGTGTTAACCCTTTCACAGACTTTATCATTCCCTCCTTTACAGAGAAAGCAACCGAGTACAGCTTTGACTTCTCAGTGGGTAAAAACGGCATACATCAGTAACTATAACAATGATATGTACAACCATTTGGACATAATGCAATATCATGCCCCACATATTACCGAACAGGCCTTCGAAGAGCACGATTTCGACCCTTCGGTGAACCCGTGTAAATCCTGCCCTACTCTCTCGATGCTGTCAATCTCCTTGGCAGTGTGCTCGGAGAGGGATGTAACGTTAGTAGACTCATCTGGGACATAGGCGCAGCATTCTGTGTCAATAATAGCACAGGCTCCCCCTTTCTCAGCTGGGATACAATCTAAAGCCGTACGATTCTGTACGACTGTTTGCCGGATTGCAATTATTTCAGTGGATATTTCTGTTACTTGGGCCTGTGTTCTGTCAGGGCCCCTGCAGTATTGTGGCCAGCTCCTCAAGTGCTTGTAGACAAATTGATTATCTCTCGTGAATTCCCGGCTACTCCATAGGAGAGAAAAGCGATCATCCAAAATCACTCAGTCTCAGTTACTCCTCTCCGCCGTTGGGCTCCTGCAGGTATGGCCAAGATGCATGTTCCCCAGTGTAGGAAGTTCCGTTTGGTGGGGGCCTGAGATACCATCCCTCAAAACATTGACAGCCACAGTCATCACAGACTGGACCACAGTTCCTCACTCTCTTCCCCAGGTGTTATTTGAAAAAGCCCAGGCTGAGAGTTCCTCACTCTAGTTGAGCGGGATTACTGACATTTGAATCATACTTTTCCCATACTGAGGAATTTCGGCACAAACCCAGCAGGCCCCTGGTTCTACCTGCTTGGCCCAGTTGTGACAGAGAGACAGAAAGGTGTTAACATAGGGGCTCCTGTGTGCTGGGGTAAGCCCTCTTAAAGACATAAACACAAACACCACTGTTACGGTTTAATTGAACCAGCAGATATAGTCCACACCTGGACTCTGGTTTTGATGTTTAAACCACTGTCTTTATTCGTATCTACTTATAATATAACAAATTAAGCAAAATAATCAAAAGTTTAAAAGTGTTATGAGCACACACATGTGTAAGTATAACTCCCAAACCACTCAGCTCAGGGAATACCAAGCTGAAAGTCTTGAGATGGTAAAGTATGAAAGTTCAGTTCATCCACAGGATCAATGACGAGAGAGAGATATTTGTAATCCAAGGTGAATGTCAAGAGAAGGCAATTATGTTGAATTCCACAAATTCCACAGTGGTAAAACAGGATAACAGTCGCTGTAGGTCTTATCCGTCGTTGTTCTAAATCCACATACGAATTATCTCCAAAAGTAGCTTATCACAGGAGTACTGTCTTCAGAAGGAACTACCACCCAGGCAAGGGTTAACACACAGGTAGATTCCGCAAGGTACTCCCAATCCAGATCCAACACACAAAGTATTACCGACAGTGATTTCCACAGAATATCCCTTCTCACAAGTGGTTACCACATCACACACCCAAATCCAGCTAAGGGTTAACAAAAGTGGTAGCCACGAGATACTCCAACAAAATCCCCATATGGATTATACGAATCATCACCAACAGTGATTGGTCACAGGGCTACCTCTTCAAGTGAATTACCACCCCTAGGCAAGGGTTAGCACAAGTGGTCCTCACAGGATACTCCCAAACCAACAGATCTACTCCAATGGATCAAACAAAGTGACAATCACACATTCGGTATACACTGAATCAATAATCAACCCACCCTTGTGGGCATAGGAGAGCCCAAACAATGACCTTTGGCCACTAGGTCCTTTGTTTCGAACCTTCCATCTTCTTTCTTTCTCTCTGGCTGACTGTGTTTGTGACTGTCTTTGCTTAAATAAAACAAACTGCGAGCTATTGTTACATACCCCATAACTGGGTCACTTACCAGCAAAGATAGAGAGGTCCGCTGAAGTCTGATGGTACTATTTTTAAATGTTTTTATTTATAATGGGGCACAAAAGTAAGGTTAATACAAACATTCAGATAATATACGTCGTCACTACTCAATCTAAAGCACGGGTATAGTAATAATCAACAATAAGAAGTAGCTCTATCGTTTGTCTAGGGGTAAAAATATTGTCCGATAGAAATATCAAAGTCTCTGGAGTTCATGCAGGCTTTTAGCCTTTTGGGGACCACTGGATTTCACGTGTTGGAGAGAGAGAGAATTTTTGGTGAGAAAAAAAAATTGCCAGCCTTTTGGACTCAAATCGTTGAATCGGGAACGTGGGTTCCCCGTTGTCAGTTCGAAGTCCTTTTCGGTGTTATCAGCCACTCGCTCCCCAGGCTAGGGGAAACGAACCACACGTGGCTTCCGAATAGCTTCCCGTCATCACGGGAGCGATGAGCGATGGTGTCTCCTTCTGGTGCGTCGCTAGGGTACTGCCTCCTGCAGTCCCCTTTTTATCTTGACTTGTGGAGTTGTAGATGTCAGTCAAGGTGGGGTGATACAATCCCCACCCCACATTGCCCGAGGGTGTCCATGTAGCCATGATAGCTGGCACGTAGCATAGAATCACAATCCACAAAGGTGTCTCCAAGAAAGAATGGTCAAATCCGTTGCGTTGTCTCTCTTTCTTTTCCTGGGTCCAAGACCCGAATTAATAGCGATCTTGCGATTCTCAGGAAGGAGGGGGCTGGTATCATAACACTATATAAACACAAGCTGCGAGCAAGTGTAAACATGCTGCCTAGTCAAATAGTTCTGCCCCCCTCTCTCTCTTAGTAAGAATCAAACAGGAGAATATTAGTTCTGGGGTTGATCAGGATTTAAAAGTCGGGTCCTAATAATATGTCAAAGCTCGTCACATTCGATTTTGGTCATTGTCAGGCCAATCCATATTATTTGTATTAATAATGTTGGCTAACTTTGTAAGCATTGGAGCAGTAAGTCATTATTAATGGGTATTTGTCCTCCCAGTTTAAAGGCTTGGTCTCCTGTGAAAGTGCCATAGCAGGCCACAAATCACATCCAGGATCAATATGCCAGACATGGGTTTGGAATCCCATGTTTCCCTATCAGTTCAAACTTTAGACTGACGTTCCTACCCTTCCCTCCTATCTGGGCCGGCCTTGGTTTGCTTACGTTGTTTTTCCTGCTCTCGTTTTCGGCGCCCATCCACCCATTCACGCTCCGCTTTTAGCATCTCCCAACCTTTGGCATTCCTTCTGCAGTACATACCTCTATCCCTTTCTCACATGTATTATTCCTCCAACTTGCTGATAATATACTGTTCCACTTTAAAGGTATGTCACATTCGGAATTTTTTTCAGTTAGCAGAGGATTTCCTTCCACGCTGCTGTGCGGTGTTGGGAAATCATGTACAAGGCAAGTTACAGCAGTAGTTTGCCATTGCCTTCTGCTGGGTGAGTTGTTTTGTTCACCAGCTCTAACCCAGCACAGATGAAAGTGTGCAAGGGAGTCGGCTGGATTCGAACTCGGGACCTCTCGCCTCGAAGTCCAATGCTGAATCCACTAGGCCATCAGTGGCATAGCTGACAAAGTTCCATTTTACATCTGCCTTTTCCTTCCATTCCCTTTTCAATAATTTCCACTTCTTTCCTCAGTTCTTTTTCCATATCAGATTTACTGCTTTGTTCTCATGAGGTAATAACGCAGGCTCCCCCACCCCCCTCCGTCCGTGGCCACATTTTGAGTGCTGCACTCAACATTTGAAAATCTTTTTCCTTGTCTGGAAAACTCTCACATAAAATTGTGTAGGGCTGCTCCTGGCACACTCGTATCAATCGACTGCAATTGACCGATTATCTCTAAGTAATTTATCGGGCACAAAGCCTCCTGCTCAATTAACAATCAGATAAATTTACCCAGCAGGCACCCTCTGCTCAATTGATGAATTTACCTGACTTGTCTGCTTCCTGCCCACTTAGTAAAGTTTACCCAGTAACGCCTCCTGGCAACTTAATAAACTTTATCCAATACTGCCTCCTGCCCACTTAGTAAAAATTTTGCCTACCTTATATGAGTCTCCCGACAGATTTTTTTCCCCGATCCTGTTAAGGTATGTGATCAGCCTTGGGCGAGGCACCGTACGTCCAAAGGAACTGACGGTGAGTGACAAATGTAAAATACCTATTGGGCTCCCGGTCAGTTTCCATAGTCCCCAGAGTGGTCCAGATGCTTACTCAGCCCGTCTGCTCGGTGCTCTGTATATTGAGATCCTGTTCGTGATGCCATATGTTAAAGCTGAATCTGAATAAAACTTGAGAGAACAGCTTCTTATTGACACCACAGTTTATTGCACATTCTCCTGCAGGAGTTTGAGCTCCAGTTGTCAAAGTGATGGCACGTAAGCACTGCCATTATCTGACAAGTCGACTGACTTGGGTTACAGCTGTATATTTATTCATAGTACACCCCATGCTTACTATTGCAAGATGTTATTTGGTGGGTTATGCCCACCAAGTGTGTTGGTGCAAATCTTAATTACAAATCTTAATTGCAAATCTTAACAGAGTTTGCTATATCGAGGTTTTAATTATGGATGGATGTACTGTCCAGTCCTTATCAGTCATTCCCTTTGCAAGGCCCTGACTTAATTACAAACAGATGTTCATTCCTGTCCTTATCAGCGAGTCTTCCTCCCTTTACTCAAATGAGGGTACAATGTATAATGGTATCAACTAACAACGGTACAGTATACAATGTTATCAGCTCTCAATGTGTCTCTCTGCAAGCCACAGAGAACTGGTAATGAGCCTGTCCTGGCTAACCACTGAAGACAGTGTTTACTTCGGTTCAAATATTCCTATTCAGTCCCAATTATTCTTCTAGCCAGAGGTTACATATGTTCAAAATGAATTTTTTTATATATCTTCAATTCCTCAAGAGGGTTCAGGGGAAATATTTATGTCCAATATAGAAACTGGTGTTACCTGTATGTATTGTGGCAATGCAAGAGGTGCTGGAGAATTTGCAAGTGGAAAGACTTGGAGTAATATTTGGAAATCTGACTTTTTAAAGCATAATTTAGCAAGCAAACCACATATGGACATGTGCAAAAGCTCTGGTGAGAAAATCCTTCATTACCCGCTACAGGCCTGCTACATAGGTTGTGAGAGAGTGCAGATGAATTTGATCGAACTCGGGAGATCAAAGTACTTATCAACAGTGATTTGCTGGCTGTGAAAGTAATTACCTCTCTGTATAAAATTCACTATGCACATGTCACTGGGTAAAAAAAATGCACAGTACATGATTTATGTGCACACTGGTCATTACAAATTAGAGGGGACATTGGTGGGAAGGTGGGGAGACCTCCAGTGTCCCTGATGCCCTCACCAACAAGATGTGTATCCAGCTGCAGCTTGTAACCCTGCACTTTAAGGAGTTGGAACTGGAAGTGTATGAATTCCGGATCATCCAGGAGTTGGAGGGGGTGATCGATATGACATGAAGAGAGGTGAGTTACACCCAAGGTGCAGGACACAGGAAACTGGGAGAGAGTCAGGAAGGGGAATGAGGTTAAATAGCCATCGCAGAGTACTCTTGTTGCTATCCCACACAACAATAGGTGGAACACTTCAGAAACTGTTGTGGGGGTGGGAGGGTAGATTACCTGACAGAGACAAGTCAAAGAGGTGATAGTGAATTCATTAGTTAGGGGAACAGAACAGGAGGGGACTAATATCCTAGTGGTAAGGCTTGCTAGTGCTAGTGTGGGTGGAGAGGGTGATGTGGTTAAAATAAGTTGCAGGGGAAATGGGAGCCAGAATGACAGAACAGATAGTGGAGAGGGTGAATTGAATTGAATTGAATTGACTTTATTCGATACATCCTTCCTACACATGAGGAGTAGAAATCTTTACATTACATCTTCACCAAAATATGCAATGTGTAATTAATAGTAATATATAATAGATCGTTTGTAGATAGGACAGTCAATATAACATTGAAATGCAATTGTATCAGCATGAATTAATCAGTTTGATGGCCTGGTAGAAGATAATGTCCCAGAGCCTGTTGGTACTTTTGCTGTGGTACCGTTTCCTGGATGGTAGCAGCAGGAACAGTTTGTAGTTGTGGTGAATTTGGTCCCTGATATCCTTTGGGCCTTTTGACACACTTGTCCCTGTAAATGTCCTGAATAGTGGAAAGTTCACATCTACAGATGCGCTGGGCTGTCTGCACCACTCTCTGCCGTTTCCTGCGATTAAGGGAAGCACAGTTCCCATACCAGGCAGTGATGCAGCCAGTCAGGATGCTCTCAATTGTGTCCCTGTAGAATGTCCTCAGGAGTTTGGGTCCCCGTCCCCAACTTGTTCAACCATCTGAGGTGAAAGAGGTGCTGCTGTGCTCTTTTCACAACACAGCCGGTATGTACACACAATGTGAGATCCTTGGTAATATTTATGCTGAGGAATTTAAAGCTGTTCACCTTCTTAAACCCAGATACATTGATGTCAACAGGGGTTAGCCTGTCTCCATTCCTCCTGTAATCCACAATCAGCTTTGTTTTTGTGACAATGAGGGAGAGTTTGTTTTCTTGACACCAGTCAGATGTTGTTCAGACCTCAGATAGAGTCAGCAATCAAACGGTTGAGCATAGTGTGATGAATGTGCTGAGCTGTGTATATCACAATGCAAGAAGCATCGTAGGAAAGCCCGATGAGCTCAGGACAGGGAATTATGATATTGTAGCTATTATTGGAATTTGGTTGCACCCAACAGTCTGAGGGATTTAGAGGAACAACTTTGTAGAGAGATTGCGGACCATGCCAATAAACAAAGGTTGATTCAGTAAGTGATTTTAACTTTCCATATATTGAATGGGACTCCCATACTGTAAAAGGACTAGATGGGGTAAAGTTTGTCAAATGTGCCCTTAATCAGTATGTATCTCTGATATAGAAGTGAACAATAAGCTGTTAGGAAATGATCCAGGGCTGGTGACAGAATTTGTGAACATAATGCCATGAGATTCAAAGTAAAGATGGAAAAAGAGAGGTCTGGATTACGGGTTGAGATTCTAAATTGGAGAAAGGTCAATTTTGATGGTATCAGAAACATCTGACAAGTGTGGTTTGGAACAGGCTCATTCCTGGCAACAGAGTTCTTGTAAGTGGGAGGCCTTCAGAAGTGAAATTTTGAGGATGTGGAGATTGTATGTGCCTGTCAAAATAAAAAATGAAAAGTTACAGGTGCAGGGAACCTTGCTTTTCAAGAGATATTGAGGCCCCGGATATTTTGTTCCTCCAAATGCCTCAGACTGTTGGGTGCTACCAAGATCCATTAATGACTACAATATCAGGATTCCACGCCCTGAGCTCATCTGGCTTTTTTTTTAAAGTTGTCTGCTGTTGGTTTCTAAAAGATTCCCAATAGTCTTTGCTCTTTTGTTTGCCCTCTCTTTGGCTTTTATGTTGGCTTTGGCTTCTCATTTCAGTCACGGATATGTCCTTCTGCCTTTCCAATGCTTCCACTTCTTTGGGATGTATCGATCACTCAGCTCCTGAGTAGCTCCCAGAAACTCCAGCCATTGCTGCTCCGTTGTCACTCCTACCTTTTCCCATCCGAACAAGTTTGGCCAGCTTCTTTGTCACAGAAACATGGAGAAGTTCAGTCCAGAAACAGGATATTTGGCCCATCTAGTCAATGCCAAAAAACATTTAAGCTGTCTAATGCAAATAACTGCACCGGGACCATCACCCTCCATACCCCTACCATCCAGGCTCCCATCCAAACTTCCTTTAAATGGTGAAACTGAGCTCATTTTCACTACTTATATTCATCTCATTCCACACTGTCATGACCAGTGAAGAGCTTTTCCACATGTTCCCATAAAATTTTCACCTTCCCCACTTACCTATGACCTCTGGTTGTGATCCCACAAAACTTCAGTGGAAAATCCTGCTTGCATTTATCCTATCTATACCCTCATAATGTTGTATACTTCTAACAAATCCTCAAAGCAGTGTACATTTTCCTTGTTTATGTTTCGAGCCGTTTTTAGGTGTATAAGATGATGAGGGGCATTGATCGTGTGGATAGCCAGTTTTTTTTTCCCTAGGTCTGAAATGGCTAACACGAGAGGACATAGTTTTAAGGTGCTTGGAAGTAGATACCGAGGGGATGTCAGGGGTAAGTATTTTACACAGAGAGTGGTGGGTGCGTGGAATACACTGCCGGCTATTTGTGTGAGAGTGTTTCAGTTACTGTGGGGTCAGGCACCCATGCAGCTCAGTGGGAACAGGGAATAATACCAATGGAGAGAGTCAAACTGAGCCAAGTCACAGATTGGAGATGGCAGAAATGCCCCATTCTTAGAGAGACAGGAAGAGCATCAGAGCGTTCAATGCTCATTCCAGATACCAGCACTGTGCCCAGTTAGAAGATGATTTCTCCATCCAAGTTGTGTTGAACTTCACTGTAACAGTGTGATGTCAGTTCACACCTTGACAACTCACGTGATCTGAAATGTTGTCCTGCACCCATTGATGGATTTTTAAAATCTTTTTACAGGTTACAAATGACAAGAAATTTGTCTACGGAAATCTCGAATATAGTTTTGCTGTCTCTGTCCAGATATTTAAGAAATGGAGCAAGGGATTCACTCGATCATCCTTCCTGTTCAGACTGTGGGGAGGGATTCACTCGGTCATCCAACCTACAGAGACACCAGCAAGTTCACACTGGGGAGAAGCTGTTCACCTGCTCAGACTGTGGGAAAGGATTCACTCGATTATTCAACCTACAGAGTCACCAGCGAGTTCACACTGGGGAGAGGCTGTTCACCTGCTTAGACTGTGGGAAGGGATTCACTCAGGCATCTCACCTACGGAGACACCAGTCAGTTCACACTGGGGAGAAGCCATTCACCTGCTCAGTCTGTGGAAAGACATTCACTCAGTCATCCAACCTACAGACTCACCAGCGAGTTCACACTGGGGAGAGGCCGTTCACCTGCTCAGACTGCGGAAAGGGATTCACACAGTTAGGTAGCCTACAAGCACACCAGTTAGTTCACACTGGGGAGCGGCCATTCACCTGCTCAGACTGTGGGAAAGGATTCACCACATCATCTCACCTAGTGACTCACCAGTCAGTTCACACTGCAGAGAGGGATTTCACCCGCTCAGATTGTGAGAAGGGATTCACTCAGTCATCTGATCTGCTAGCACACCAGTGAGTTCCACTGGGGAGAGGCCGTCGACCTGCGAATGTGGGAAGGCATTCACACGATCATCTCATCTATTAAAGCACCAGCGAGTTCACACCACAGATCATCTGCTCAGGCTTTGGGAAGAGATCATCTCAACCGTCTCCACCAAAGCTGCATCATTGTGTTCCACTTGGGAGAGGCCGTTCACTTGCTGTGAATATGGGAAGGGATTCACTCAGTAATCTAACCTTGTAACACACGACCGGGTTCACATTGGGGAGAAAGTTTCAATAAGCTGTAGGCTGGATATTTTTCTATCCCCATTGCTGAATGCAATTTCGAGAGTGACTGGGGAATCTAGTACAAGAGGGCATGACGTAAGGTTTGCAGGGCGCCCATTCAGAACAGAGATGCGGAGAATTTTTTTTTTTGTCAGAGGGTGGTGAATCTATGGAATTTGTTGCCACGGGCAGCAGTGGAGGCCAAGTCATTGGGTGTGTTTAAGGCAGAGATTGATAGTTATCTGAGTAGTCAGGGCATCAAAGGTTACGGTGAGAAGGTGGGGAAATGGGACTAAAGGGCAGATTGGATCCACTCATGATGAAATTGTGGAGCAGACTCGATGGGCCGAATGGCCGAATCTGCTCCTTTGTGTTATGGTCTTATGTGATTTTTTTCTCATGTGTGTTATTCCTCTTCCTCCTTCTGTCCAAGGTCGTGTTAATCTCAGTGGGTTTGAGTGTAAGTAGTTTTTTCTAAACTTGTCATTTCAGTTCTTACTTATCTTTGTAAATTTTACTGATTGAAATGGGACTAAGATATTTTCATTAAAAAAAGTCAATGTCGGTATTGATGGAAGTGTTTATTGCCTTTGTTGTAATTGTTAACTATTGAGCTCTGTTCGGCAGTTTTTTAAAGCCTTGAAATAAATTTTGTCAAAGGTTTTCCCAATATTGCACTACTTTCTGTTGCTTTTGCTTGTTGATTTTTCAGATACGTGGTTATCACGAGTCCCGGTGAAGGGTCACGGCTGGAAATGTTAATTCCCATCCATAGATGCTGCCTGACCTGCTGAGCTTCTCCAACACTTTGTGTGAATTTCTCTCGATTTCTTGCATCTGCAGGTCTTCCTGTTTCCCAGATATTTATATGTTTAGTGAAATAACAAGCCGGCCGTGGGGTTGTGTGGCTCTGTTGGTAAAATATTAAATAAAATCATTAGATAACAGGTGGCATAGGGTTGGGCAGTGTGGAATCTGTGGGTAGAATTAAAGAACAGCAAATGTACAAAAAAATCCTTGATGGTGATTGTATAGTGACCCCAAAACAGTATTTGGTGCACAAATTACAATGAGAGATAGAAAATGAGTGCCACAAGGGCAATGTTACAATAGACATGGGGGATTGTCATGCAGGAGATTAGGAAAATCAGGATGGTGTTGGTCTCAAGAGGAGGAATTCCTAGAATGCCTACAAGATGCATTTTTTTTTAGAGCAGCTCGTGGTTGAGCCCACTTGGGGATCAGCTATTCTGGATTGGGTGCTGTAATGAACCGGAATTAATTAGGTCACTTGAGTTCAAAGAACCCTTCGGGACAAGTGATCTTAATATGATCAAATTCACCCCGACATTAGAGAAGGAGAAAGTAAAGTCAGATATGAATAAAAAGAGAATTATAGAGGCCTGAGAGAAAAATTGGTCAAAATTGATTTGGAAAGAACACGGGCAGGGATGAAAACAGAGCAGCAATGGCTGGAATTTCTGGAAGCAATCTGGAAGTGACGGGATATACACATCACAAAGAGGAAGTAGTATTCTAAAGGTAAGGTGACAAAACCGTAGCTGCTAAGAGAAACCAAAGACAACATAAAGACCAAAGAGGGCACAGAACAAAAATTACTAGGCAGTTAGAGAATTGGGAAGTTTTAAAAATGAACAGAATGCAACCAAAACCATTAAGAAGGAAAAGATGGAATACACAGATGAGCTAGCCTGTAATATTAAAGAGGATACCATTTTTAATTTCAGGTACATATTGAGTAAAAGAGAGACAGAAATGGATATCAAACCACTGGAGAATGATGCTGGAGAGGGAATAATGGGGTGAGGGTGAAAGGTGATGGCTGATGAACTGAATAAGTATTGTACTCACTCTTATCTGTGGAAGGCACTGGCAGGAATATGGAAGTCCCAAATGTCAGTGGTCAGAATGTGTAAAGTTACGTTATTCGGGAGTAAGTAGAAGGAAAGGCAATGGGCTGTGATTTTTTTTACTGGAAGGAGAAATCGATATTCATGCCTTCAGGTTGGAGCTACGCAGGTGGAATATGATGTGTTTCTCTTCAACCCTGAGGCTGTCAAGTGGAGCAACTCCAGCCATTGCTATTCTGCCATCATCCCTGCTAGTGTCCCTTTCCAATCAACTTTGGTAAGATCTTCTCCAGTGCCTCCATAGTTCCCCTCACTCCACCAATAATAATGCATCTTGTTTTACCTTTCCCCTCTCAAAGTGAAGGGTGAATTCAGTCATGTTATTATCACTGTATCCACATGCTCCCTTTACCAAAAGCTCCCCAATCAAATTTGGTTCATTCCAGAATTAACTTTTCCCTAGTGGGCACAATTGCAAAGGGAAGGTAGGTCACATCCGGAATTTTCAACTTAGCAGGCGATTTCCTCTGACGTATTGGGAAATTGTGTGCTAGGCTAGTTACAGCAATGGCTTGCCATTGTTGTATTTGCCTTCTGCCGGGTGAGATTTTTTTTTAAGAGATCACCAGCTCTTAACCCAGCACAGATGGGTGCCGGCTGGATTCAAACTCAGGACCTCCCGCCACTGATGCCACTACGCCACCAGCCGGCTACACAATTCCAAGCTGATCTAAAAGGCATCTCATTGGTATTTTCCAAATTCCCTCTCTTGAGATCAAGCACCAACCTAATTTTCACAATCTACCTTCACCCATCACACTCATGGACTATTTGTCTCACTCCCATCGGGGGTAGATACGCAGCGTCCTCACCAGGACTACCAGCCTCTGGGACAGCTCCTTTTCCCAAGCAGTAAAGCTGATAAATATCTCTGCCCACTAACCCATACTTCCTCAACACCAAACACCTCTACTTTATCATTTCCTGTCTGTCATCTTATATGCAGGCATCCTATGCCGAGCGTCACTTTATGAACATGCAATCAATCCATGCACAGTATATAAGCTGTGGATATATGTTGTTACTGTTGTGTTTCTGTGTTGCATTGGAGCCGGAGTAATAATTATTTCGACCTCATTTACACGTGTGTGCTGGAAATGGAATTAAACAACCCTGAATCTTGAAGAAACATTTCAGCAGGCTGCAGCGTCACATTTCTGTCTCTCAGCGTTATTGCGACAGAGCGCCACCTGGTGACAATGGAGTCCACAAATCAGGGGGTCCTGTTATTGTGGTAAATCACCATCATGTGGCAGTGTTGTCCACAAAAGGGAGAGGTTTACAGCGATAAGAATGGGTGTAGGGGCTGGAAGCCAACTGCAAGTGGATGAAGTGCCAGAGATGCCCCTAACCTCTCTCCTCACCACTAGTCAGGGTCCTAAACAGTCCTTCCATATGAGGCAACTTTTCAACATCGTGCTTGTTGGGGTCATCTACTGTTTCCAGTTTTCCAGGTGTGGCCTCCTCGACATTAGTGAGACCCGATGTTGTCTCTGCATTCTGCTCTCTGTCCCAATGAGATTCTGCAGATGTTGGAGATGCAGAGTAACAGACACAAAATGTTGGAGGAAGTCAGGAGGTCAGGTAGCTTCTATAGAGGGGATAAAGCAAAACAGAGATTTCCTGCCGAGACCCTTCATCAGGACTGGAAGTGGGGAGAAGCCGGAATAAGTTGGTGCGGGGTGTGGAAAGAGTCCAAGCTGGTAGGTGATAGGTGAAGCCAGATAACAGTGAAGGTCAGTGGGTGGGCGGGGTGGGAGATGAAGTGAGAGGCTGTGAGGTGGTAGGTGGAAAATGCAAAGGACTGAAAAGAAGGAATCTGATACGATAAGAGAGCGGGCCATGGGACGAAAGGAAGTAAAAGAGGAACCAGAGGGAGACAATCCGCAGTGGAGAAGAAAGAAGTGTGGAGACAGAATGGAGGATACGGGCCTGTGGGTTGATGAAAAAAAAAAGGTAGAGGTAGAAGTTAAAGATGTCGATGTTCATGTCATCAGGTTGTAAACTACCCGGATGTAATATGAGTTGTTGCTCCTCCAACCCGACAGTGCACTCATCATGTTAGTTAAACAATGAACCGGAAGTGAAAGTGGATTAATAATTGTCCCCCGGGATCACTATTAAATCAATCCTCTCTCACCTTAAACCGGTGCCGTCTGGTTGTTGATTCCACAAAAATGGGGTAAAAGAAAAGTAAACATAGAAAACGTACAGCACAATAAAGGTCCTCCAGCCCACAAAGTTCTGAGGAACATGTCCCGACCTTAGAAATTACTGGGCTTACCCATAGCCCTCTATTTTTCTAAGCTCCATGTACCTATCCAGTAGTTTCTTAAAAGACCCTATTGTAGCCGCCTTCACCATCGTTGCCGGCAGCCCATTCCACGCACTCACCACTCTCTGTGTAAAAAAACTTACCCTTGACATCTCCTTTGTACCTACTCCCCAGCAACTTAAACGTGTGTCCTCTTGTGGCAACCATCTCAGCCCTGGGAAAAAGCCTCTGACTATCCACACGATCAATGTCTCTCATCATCTTATACACGTCTATCAGGTCACCTCTCATCCTCAGTCGCTCCAAGGAGAAAAGGCCGAGATCACTCAACTGCGCACATTCCCCATTTCTGTACACTCATAGTTTGGAACACCTGCATAACGTCACCTCAATCTCCTGCACTTCAAGGTGTGAAGTCCCAACCTGCCCAACCTCTCTCCAGAACTCAGTGCCTCGAGTATCGGCAGCATTCTCGTAAATCTTTTCTGCACTTATTCCAGCTTAGCGTCCTCTTTCCTATAACTGAATACAATAATCCAGACGTGGATACCCTAACAATATCCTAACCCTAATGCAACCTCACTAGCCTCTTCTTCAGACCATGAGCCATGAGATATCAGACAGGGGCTGGTCAGTCAATCGAGTCTCCTCCGCCATTCGTTCCTGTCCAATTGATTATCTCTCAACCCCATTCTCCTGCCTTCTCCCCATAATCTTTCAACATCCATTTAAAATACACTCAATGACTTGGCCTCTACTCCGTCCGTGGCAATAAATTCTAAAGATTGACCACTCCCTGATTAAAGAAAATCCTCCTCATCTCTGCTCTCAGTGGGTGTCCGATACATTGAGGTTGTGACCTGTGGTCCCAGACTCACACAGTATAGTGTGCATCTTCTTCAGAGCCACGCTGTCGAGGCCTTTCAATATTTAATAGGTTTCAATGAGTTCCCCTCTCTTTCTTCTATACCAGCGAGTGCAGGGTCAAAGCTATCTAACGCTCTTCATTCGTTAGCCCTTTCGTTGCTGGAATCATTCCCGTAAACGTTCTCCGGACCCGCTCCAATATGAGCACATCTGTTTTTGCAAGTTGTAAACTGTTCACAATACACCAAGAGCGATCTGACCAATACGTTTTAAAGCCACAGTGTCACATCCTTGTTCTTATATGCTAACATTACAGTTGTCATCCTTCATCAACACAATCTGCAAGCAAACCTTTAGGGACTCCTGCTCAAGGATTCCCAAGTACTTATGCACCTCTGATTTTTGAATTTTCTCCCATTTATTTATTTTTTCTCTACCCCCTATTCCTTCCACAATTGTACATGACCGTACATTTGCATACACTGTACATTTCCGTACATTTCATCCACGACTTCGTTGTCCGTTCTCCAAACCTATCGAAGTCATTTTGCAGACTGCAGCTTTACTCCAAACTATCTGTCTCTTAAATCTGTATCAACTGCAAAGTTCTGTGGATGCTGGGAATCCAAGCAACACAAACACAAAATGCTGGCGGAACCTAGGAGGCCAGGCAGCATATATGGGAAATAGTAAACAGTCGACGTTTCGGGCCGAGCCCCTTCATCAGGACTGGGGGGAAAAAAGATGAGACGTCAGAGGAAGACGTGTGGGGGTTAAAAGGGTAGAAGAAGTGGTCGGTGATAGGTGAAACTGCGAGAGGGGGAGTAGTGAAGGGAAAACTAACTTAGGATTTTATTTCCTTAACGATACTCGAAAAATCATTGCTAACGCCTCCACATCTCTTCAGCCACCTCTTTCAGATCTCTGGGGTGTATACCATCTGATCCAGGGAACCTATTTACCTTCAGACCATCTCTGTTTCCCAAGAACCTTCTCCCGAGTAAAGTAACTTCACACATTCAGTCCACTGACATCTAGTACTTCCATATTCCTGCCAGTGTCTTCGAGAGATATTCAGTTCATCTGCCATCACCTTGCACCCCCAGCCCATTACTACCTCTCCATCATCACTTTTCAGTGGTTCGATATCCGCTTCTGTCTTTCTTTTACAGTACAATTACCTGAAGAAACATTTGGTATCCTCTTTAATATTACCGGCTAGCTCACTTAAGTGTTCCATCATTTCCTTCTTAATTATTTTAGTTGCATTCTGTTGGTTTTTAAAATCTTCCCAATCCTCCAACATACTAGTGATTTTTGCTCTATGCCCTCTCTTTGGTTTTTATGTTTTCTTTGGTTTCTCGTATCAGCCACGGTTTTGTCACCTGAGCTTTAGAATACTACTTCCTCCTTGTGATGCATAGAGATTTGAGGGGCGAAGAACATCTCAGACAGAACTGCAGTCAGCTCGACTTCTTCGGTCTGCAGAGAATTCAAGGGAAACCTCTTCGCCCACAGAGTGGTGACTGTTTGGAACTCATTCACAGGGACAGTGAGAGGTGAACAGGGGAGGATTTGAAAGATCTGCTGTGGAACAGAATCACTGGCAGGGTCCAGCCGGCCTGAGTTGACTCTCTACTGTACACTAGGTGTGTAATAAACTCACTAAGTACCGGAGACAGCGTTTAATATAGAACTGATTTATTTGTCACAGATCTAGTCCCATTAAAGGTGAACATGCAGCAGAAGAAACTCCTCCCATGCCCAGTGACCAGGGTGCAGAACTGGGTGTGGTGAGCAGCAGCAATAATTGCAGAGTTCAGCACCGACAGTCACTCTCGAAATTGCATTCAGCAACACTGATGGATAAATATTCAGCATGCAGCTTATTGAAACTTTCTCCCCTGTGTGAACCCGGTAGTGTAACACGCTGTAAGGTTTCACCGCTAAAGTAACGGCCCCTCTGTAATGTTTCGCTGCTGAGGTAATGGTTTCTCTGTAGCAGCAATGTTTAGGTTACGACTAGAGGAAGTTGGGTTTTCCAGTGTGGGGCTGTGCAATGACAGAAATATTATTTTTTGTGAGTCTGGAAGAGATTTTCACGGTTTTTTGCTGGCGAGAGATGAGAAGACGTGAATGGAGAGAGCGGGCCCTTTTTCTTTTTCTTCCAGTTTCTTTACTAACCCTATAGTCAAAGTAAGAATTATAGAGCTCAATCGTTTAATTGCATATTGTGTATCGTTTGTAATTTCAGGGTACTGATCTGTAACATGGGACACATCACACAGCATTCACCCAAATGAGATTTCTTAAGTTTGGTCGGGCTGGAGGTGTGGGGTGGGGGGGGGGGTGGCTATCACCCCCTATATTAAACTGCTCTACCCAGTGTGAAGTCGCTGGTGTCTCAGTAGTTGAGATGACCAAGTGAATCCCTTCCCACACATTGAAGCCTGAGTTATTCTTCTCCGTCGAGGCTACGCCGTAGGCTCTACGTAGCCGCGTACCCGACGCTGCAACCTGGGCTGTACCGTATGCCGTAGCCTAACGCGCACATTCCTAAAAATGCAACTGCGCATCGCAGCGACGCAGACTGCAAGAACTGTGATTGGTCCACTTGGTAGCAGCCAGTTTCCTTTTCTTTTTCAATCTTTTTATTAAGTTTCAAATTTAATAAGCATAGCAATAATATAATGATACAAAGAGATCGGGATTACATTAATGTCGGTTAACATATAAAAGCACAGATTCCAAATGACAAATATAGTTTAACCTCCCAATCTCATAGCAACTAACCATGAAAGAGATATCATATAAGGAGAAAAAAATCGTAAACTAGAAAAAAACACTAAACTAAAAAAAAAAAACAGACAAAATTGGGCTGTCATATTACAACGGCTGAAATTATCTGGCGTTAACTCCGCTCCTCTGAACATGAACAAAAACTTGTTACACAAGATTCGGAAAGGGTCAACTTACATCATATGAAAAAATTGAATAGATGGCCTCAAAGTCTCTTCAGATTCAACCGAAGGAACCACAGTACCACTCCTAATTTTTTCCAAGTTTAGACATGCTATGGTTTGGGAAAACCATTCAAATGTAGTAGGGAGATTGGAATCTTTCCATTTAAGTAAAGTAGATCTGATGGTTCTTAATGTAACAAATGCAATTAGACAACAAGCTGACGAGGATAAATGACTA
Organism: Hemitrygon akajei; assembly: GCF_048418815.1. NCBI lineage: Eukaryota > Metazoa > Chordata > Chondrichthyes > Myliobatiformes > Dasyatidae > Hemitrygon > Hemitrygon akajei. The sequence goes on from NW_027331927.1 coordinate 7,972,416, forward strand.
GAGTCTATCACCGGTCCTCCAAAAATTGCGGTAATAGGATGTGGTTGTAAATCAATACACAGACCTACTGAGATAATATCTCAAAATACCCCTCCAATATTTTTTTTAGAAGAGGACAAGACCAGAACATATGTGTGAAGGAAGCTACCTCGGAATTACATCTATCACAGACAGGATTTATATGGCAGTAAAAATGTGCTAACTTATCCTTGTACATATGAGCCCGATGAACCACCTTAAATTGCATGAAGGCATGTCTGACACACACTGAAGAGGTATTTTCTAGTTCAAGAATTTTCTCCCATTTCTGTATAGATAAAGGTATCCCAAGTTCTCTTTCCCACTCATTCTTAATTTTATCAGAAGTATCTAAGCGTATTTTCATAATTAAATCATAAATAAATGATATTAAACTCTTCTGATATGGATTTAAACTTATTTTTTTCCGTAACTTCAATTTGATGTGATATCGGAACGGAAGGTAAAATAACATTCAAAGGTTTCTAATCTGTAAATATCTGAAAAAGTGTGATCCAGGCAAATTATATTTATTAGAAAACTGTTCAAAAGCCATAAAAGATCATCCATAAATAAATCACGAATACATGATATTCCCTTTGTTTTCCATAAAAGAAAAGCTTGATCAATTCTAAATGGTTGAAAGAAAAAAATAGATGTCATAGAACTTGACAGTATATATTTATTTGGTCCAAAAAATTGCCAACATTGAAACCATATTCCTATTGTATGCTTAATTAGTGGAATTACCATTTGCTTATTAAATTTAGGGTAAGTGCAAAGGGAAGCACAGCCCGTAAAATAGAAGCCAATGAAAACTCCTGTCGAGACTCACGCTCAAGGTTCATCCAACTCTTGTATCCAAAACATTAAATATCGAATATTAATTGCCCAATAATAAAATCTAGGATCCGGCGAAACTAAGCCGCCTTCCTTTTTTTTTGATTTCTGTAAATATTTCTAATATAGCCTGGGATTTCTATTCTGCCATATATATGCAGAAATTTTAGAATCAATAATATATAAAAAAGTTAGAGATAAAAATTGATACCGCCTGAAATAGGTACTGATATTTAGGTAAAATAATCCTCTTAATAGCATTAATGGAACCAATCAAGGATAAGGATAATGGGGACCATTTAGTAAACAATTGTTTAGCATGATCAATTAAGGGTAAACATTAACTTTAAATAAATCGTTGTGCTTCTTAGTAATTTTAACAACCAAATAAATAAAATAATCAGCAAGCAATCTAAATGGTAACTGTCTATAAATTGAGACTTACATATTTAATGGAGAAAGCAGACTTTTATTAAGATTCAGTTTATAAGCAGAAAAACTACTAAACTGAGAAAGTTGTGTTATTACTGCAGGAATGGATTTCTCTGGATTAGAAATATATAGCGAAAGGTCATCTGCATATAGTGATACTTTACGCGTCCCATTCCCATGAGTAACACCAAATATATTGGGTGAATCACGAATAGCAATTGCCAAGGTCTCCAGGCTAATATCTGATAGTAAGGGTTTCAAAGGACAGCCTTGTCTAGTACCTTGGAAAAGCCTAAAGAAAGGGGATCTCTGATCATTAGTGAAACAGACGCCAAAGGTATACGTTATATCAATTGGATCCAAGATATAAATTTTGGACTAAAATTAAATTTCTCAAGAATTTTAAACAAGTATTCCCATTCAAATGTATCAAACGCCTTCTCGGCATCGAGGGAGAAAACACGTTCTGGAGTCTTAGATAAAGTAGTGTATACAATGTTCATTAACCTCCAAACATTAAAATGTGTATAATGATTTTTAATAAATCCTGTCTGATGCTCGGAGACAATTTGTGGCAATATCTTCACCAATCTAATTGCTAATATTTGAGAAAGGATTTTAGATTCAACATTCACAAAGATATAGGTCTGTCTGATGCACATTCAGTGAGATCTTCACCATTTTTAGGAATTAAATAAATAGATGCTTCATAAATTGTTTCTGGTAACTTACGTACAAATAAAGCATCTATAAAAATTTTACCTAACCAGCGAGAAAGTAAATCGGAAAAAGATTTTAAAAATTCAGCTGTATACTCATCCAGACCAGGTGCTTTAGCAGAATTCATTGAATAAATTGCATTCTTTATTTCCTCTTCAATAATGGGTGTGTCTAATAATAAATGTTCATCAACTGATAATTTCAGAATATTTAATTTCCTTAAAAAATCATGCGTTATGGTAGAATCATCAGGAAATTCTGATTGGTATAAATTGGTATAAAATTCTTGAAAAAAAATTGTTAATTTCATCATGGTCAACCGTCAAAGTGCAATCCTGTTTAAGAACCCTATTAATCTGAAGTTTCGCCAAAGCAGTTTTTAATTGGTTAGCCAATAATTTACCCAATTTATCACCAAATATATAAAATGACTCTTAGTTTTAAGTAACTGATTTTCAATCGGGGATGTTAATAACAAATTATGTTGCATCTGAAGTTCAACTCTCTCTTTATAAAGCTCCAAATTGGGAGTAATAGAATATTTTCTATAAATTTCTTTAATCTTCTCAACCAATGTACGTATTTCATTATTAATTTGTTTTTTTCAATCCAGCAGAGTGTGAAATAATTTACCCTCGGTTATATGTTTTAAAGGCATTGCGTGATATCCCACTGAAAATGTCTCCCGTTGAGGTAGTTGAAAAGAAAAAGGTAATCTGTCCATATAATAACCATATAACAATCACAGCACGGAAACAGGCCATTCCGGCCCTCCTAGTCTGTGCCGAACTCTTAATCTCACCTAGTCCCACCTACCCGCACTCAGCCCATAACCCTCCACTCATTTCCTGTCCATATACATATCCAATTTTACCTTAAATGACACAACTGAACTGCCGTCTACTACTTCTACAGGAAGCTCATTCCACACAGCTATCACTCTCTGAGTAAAGAAATACCCCCTCGTGTTTCCCTTAAACTTTTGCCCCCTAACTCTCAAATCATGTCCTCTCGTTTGAATCTCCCCTACTCTCAATGGAAACAGCCTATTCACGTCAACTCTATCTATCCCTCTCAACATTTTAAATACCTCGATCAAATCCCCCCTCAACCTTCTACGCTCCAATGAATAGAGACCTAACTTGTTCAACCTTTCTCTGTAACTTAAGTGCTGAAACCCAGGTAACATCCTAGTAAATCGTCTCTGCACTCTCTTTAATTAATTGATATCTTTCCTATAATTCGGTGACCAGAATTGTACACAATATTCCAAATTTGGCCTTACCAATGCCTTGTACAATTTTAACATTACATCCCAACTTCTGTACTGAATGCTCCGATTTATAAAGGCCAGCGTTCCAAAAGCCTTCTTCACCACCCTATCTACATGAGACTCCACCTTCAGGGAACTATGCACTGTTATTCCTAGATCTCTCTGTTCCACTGCATTCCTCAATGCCCTACCATTTACCCTGTATGTTCTATTTGGATTATTCCTGCCAAAATGTAGAACCTCACACTTCTCAGCATTAAACTCCATCTGCCAACGTTCAGCCCATTCTTCTAACCGGCATAAATCTCCCTGCAAGCTTTGAAAACCCACCTCATTATCCACAACACCTCCTACCTTAGTATCATCAGCATACTTACTAATCCAATTTACCACCCCATCATCCAGATCATTTATGTATATTACAAACAACATTGGGCCCAAAACAGATCCCTGAGGCACCCCGCTAGTCACCGGCCTCCATCCCGATAAACAATTATCCACCACTACTCTCTGGCATCTCCCATCTAGCCACTGTTGAATCCATTTTATTACTCCAGCATTAATACCTAACGACTGAACCTTCTTAACTAACCTTCCATGTGGACCTTTGTCAAAGGCCTTGCTGAAGTCCATATAGACTACATCCACTGCCTTACCCTCGTCAACATTCCTCGTAACTACTTCAAAAAATTCAAAAAGGTTTGTCAAACATGACCTTCCGCGCACAAATCCATGCTGGCTACTCCTAATCTGATCCTGTCCAGCCAGATAGTTATAAATACTATCTCTAAGAATACTTTCCATTAATTTACCCACCACTGATGTCAAACTGACAGGTCTATAATTGCCAGGCTTACTTCTAGAACCCTTTTTAAACAATGGAACCACATGAGCAATACGCCAATCCTCCGGCACAATCCCCGTTTCTAATGACATCTGAAAGATCTCCGTCAGAGCTCCTGCTATCTCTACACAAACCTCCCTCAAGGTCCTGGTGAATATCCGGTCAGGACCCGGAGATTTATCCACTTTTAAATTTCTTAAAAGCGCCAGTACTTCCACCTCTTTAATTGTCATAGGTTCCATAACTTCCTTACTTGTTTCCCACACCTTACACCATTCAATATCCTTCTCCTTAGTGAATACCGAAGAGAAGAAATCGTTCAAAATCTCTCCCATCTCCCTCGGCTCCACACATAGCTGACCACCCTGATTCTCTAAGGGACCAATTTTATCCCTCACTACCCTCTTGCTTTTAATATAACTGTAGAAGCCTTTCGGATTTACTTCCACCTTATTTGCCAAACCAAACTCGTAACTTCTTTTAGCTTTTCTAATCTCTTTCTTAAGTTTCCTTTTACATTCTTTATATTCCTCGAGCAATTCCTTTACTCCATGCTGCCTATATCTATTGTAGACATCCCTCTTTATTCGAACCAAGTTTCTAATATCCCTTGAAAACCATGGCGCTTTCAAACCTTTAACCTTTCCTTTCAACCGAACAGGAACAAAAAGATTCTGTACCCTCATAATTTCACCCTTAAATGACCTCCATTTCTCTATTACATCCTTCCCATAAAACAACTTGACCCAATCCACTCTCTCTAAATCCCTGCGCATCTCCTCAAAGTTAGCCTTTCTCCAATCAAAAATCTCAACTCTAGGTCCAGTCCTGTCCTTCTCCATAATTATATTGAAGCTAATGCTATTGTGATCACTGGACCCGAAGTGCTCCCCAACACATACATCTGTCAGCTGACCTTTAATGAAATTAATAAAATTTAAGCTCTGAAGTAAAATAGAGTTGAACCGCTATTGTTTGGTACCAAAAGTTACATCAGTTAACTTAACTGATAATTTCAAAGGTGCATGATCGGAAATGGCAATTGTATCATATTCATAGGCAGTGACAAATGAAACTAATCGAAAATCAATAAAGATGTAAAGGATTCTAGAGTAATTATGATATACATGAGAAAAAAGAGAACTCTTTTTCATTAGGATGTAAAAACCTCCTAATTTTTAAAATTCCAGAGTCAACTAAGAAGGAATTAATAAAAATAGCAGATTTGTTTGTAAGTACCTGATTAGGCACAGCCTTATCCATCATACGTTTCAGACAACAATTAAAATCTCCACCCATTATTACCATATATTCATTTAAATTGGGAAGAAATGCAAAAAAGTGCTTAAAGAATTCAGGATAGTCAGTATTTAGTGCATAAATATTAACCAAAACTAATTTATTGTCATAAAGTTAACCGGTGTTTATAGAAGTCTATCAAATTGGTCTGAAATTGTATCATAGTGAACAAATGAAATCTAGGAGTCTATAAAAAAAGAAACACCTTTCACCTTAGTCGATGAGTTAGAGTGAAACTGCTGGCCTTACCAAAACCTAAAGAAGAGCTGATTATCCTCCTTACTCACATGAGTCTCCTGCGCAAAAATAATCTGAGCATTCAGTCTATGAAAAACTCTAAAAATCTTCTTCCATTTAATTAGATGATTCAAACCGTTCGTATTACATGAAACAAAATTAATAATGACAAAATCAATTAATAATATCCATTTCCTTAAATAAACAACGTAGTATGTAAAGGGTTAACCATATTGCATAGGAAACTCACGAATTAGGAAGAGGGAAAAATAGTCTAAAGAGGAAACGGAAGTTACGACAATACAGACATGTTTGTAGTTTCAATTCAGCCCAAAAGAAAAATACTAGACTAAAAATAGCCTTAACACCCCCCCCCCCCCCACACACGCACACACAAAGACCGAAAACCTGGCCAATAGACAGCCAGACAACTATCTAAGAACCTCTGTAACCCCGTCTCCCTTGAGGGCAAATCATCAAATTTAAAAAAAATAAAAAAACAAGCACTCATAGTCAAAATATTATGAGAGGAATGTCAAGCAGATGTTAGAGAAAAACAGCCAATGGCAGACCATTTTAAAAGAAAAGGTCTTAAAAAATGACACAAAATACAATCTTAATAATATTTCTAGAAAAAGGAAATAATCAGCAAATCAAAGTCTTAATGATTTTCAAAAGCAAACAATTAAAAATAAAAAAAAGTAAAACAATGAAGGAAAAAGAAAGAAACTTTAACATGGAAACATCATAAACATCCGAACGTCAAAACACAGTACGACTGTAATCAACCCAAGGGCAAAGTTCCAAAGTGTCCAAATCTATAAGCTGGTTGTTAACTAATAAACCAGATACACACAGACATAAAGGAATGGTAAATTTCATAGACATCCAAGCTTAAATGTTGATCATCAAAACATTAGACATCCGCATTCAAGCTTAGATCTTCGAGAAATTGTTTTGCTTCATCCACGGATTTAAACCATTTGAATGATTTATCGGGCAGAGCAACCCTTAGGTGAAAAGGATGTAACAAAGCTGGACAAAGATTCCTCTGATATAATTCTGACATCACCATTTTAAAATGCAATCTTTCTTGCATAACCTCAGGTCAAAAATCTTCAACAAAATGAAACTTAAGATCCTTCTATAAGCTTCACAATTGTTTCTAAAGTTATCGGTTCTTTCGTCTGTTTCGATTCTTTTGCTCTAGACATTTCAGCAAGTTGAGAATAATT